>NC_060170.1:3309847-3368490 GCF_021292245.1 Micropterus dolomieu | reverse complement strand
TAGGAAGGGTTCTGGTCGTCCCAAACGTCTTCCATTTGAGGATTATGGAGGCCACTGTGCTCTTAGGAACCTTAAGTGCAGCAGAAATTTTTTTGTAAACTTGGCCAGATCTGTGCCTTGCCACAATTCTGTCTCTGAGCTCTTCAGGCAGTTCCTTTGACCTCATGATTCTCATTTGCTCTAACATGCACTGTGAGCTGTAAGGTCTTATATAGACAGGTGTGTGGCTTTCCTAATCAAGTCCAATCAGTATAATCAAACACAGCTGGACTCAAATGAAGGTGTAGAACCATCTCAAGGATGATCAGAAGAAATAGACAGCACCTGAGTTAAATATGAGTGTCACGGCAAAGGGTCTGAATACTTATGACCATGTGATATTTCAGTTTTTCTTTTTTAATAAATTTGCAAAAATTTCTACATTTCTGTTTTTTTCTGTCAAGATGGGGTGCTGAGTGTACATTACTGAGAAATAAAATGAACTTTTTTGATTTTTGGAAAATGACTGCAATGAAACAAAGAGTGAAAAATTTAAAGGGGTCTGAATACTTTCCGTACCCACTGTACGTAAAAACCCAGAACATTCTGCAGAGCATTTTTTGAATTAGCATCTGGCGTGAATGTAAACAGTAGCAACATGATGACAATAGGATTTCATCTTCACAAATATATATATATATAATTACTATTTATTTACTATATAGTGTTTATTTGCATCTTTACTACAAAGAGCAGTTATTTAAAATCTCTGCTTGATGTTTGATTGTAGTGTATTTTTAGGAGAATATTAATTGTAACTAAAGATACAGATAAAATGATTATTTTAAACATATGTGGTCGGTGAAAATTTTTTATTAGTCCTGAGTCTTGCCTGCAGAGCTTCCTCTCAGTCTGTATACATGCTCCAACAGTAAGGTAGGACAGTCTGTATGTCGCATGAGAGGTGAACCCGAAACTCACTGTTGGTGCATTCAAGGACACTCAGACATCGGAGATTAAAAGGTCAAAGTTAGGCCTGGCTGTATATATCAGATGAAGTTAGCATAGTCACTGCCATATTTTTAAATTACCTTGTAATACTGAATTGTGAGGATATTGTTTATTGTAATATTGTCATACATATTGAATATTATATTATGTATATTTAAGTTGATGATCTGAGTTTTATTTCATTACAGACTTTAAAAAACAGAACTGTTACATATAACATGAACTGTTATTATTGTAAATATTTGTGAAGGTAATACCACTATTGTACTGTTTGTGGTTGAGCCTCTCTCTGTGGTTGAGTTGTTGTGCCTCCATGATCATGGAGGTTATGTAGACATGACTAAACCTGTCCACAGGCTGCCTTGCTTGCTATATTTTTGCGTAACAGTGGTTATGAACCATGAGCTGGAAGCGTCTGCAGGCTCCACTTCCAACCATACATTAAACCTTTGTCAACAGAGGAGCTGATAATAAGTGAAATCAGCTGCTGAGTGTCACTGCAGCAAAGCCCACACATTACAGGCTCAACTGTTGGTTGAAGAGGGGTTTGGTCTGAAGAAAAGTGCTTACCTACACTAATTGTAGAGTCATGTTGAGAAACTTTAACATTGCTTTTGTTAAATAGTCGTTGGTTTTCTGAGTGAAATTAGACTAAATTTAAGTTAATGCTTATTAGGCTAAATTGAAGCAACAAGAATTTAATGCATTTCCAACACCTTAAATTTATAGACAGGTTTTAAATATGTGCACTCATGGTTCACTGGTGAATATCAAATCATAGAACTTGTGTTTTTGTGAAAATCCTTTTTTCTTTAATTCATCTTTGAATTATTTATAACCTGCGGCTTGCAGGGTTGTGGGGGTTGGGAGCCGATCCTGGCTTACATTGTTGAGAGGCGGGCCATACACTTTGGACAGGTCGCCAGTTCACCACAGAGCTAACACAAAGAGAAACAACCATTGAACTCACATTCACACCTGAGGGCAATTTAGAGTCACCGGGACTGTGGGAGGAAGCTGGAGAATCCGGAGAAAATCCACGCTGACATGGGGAGAACATGCAAACTCCACACAGATAGGTCCCTGACCCAACCACAGACTCCCGGGCTACCTTAACATATTATTTAAGTTTAAAAGAACAGGTCAGTGTGGGGACAATCTGCCTCTGTCCTGTAGGAAACAAGTCCATGTCCTGTTTATCTGAGGTCCACAGTGTTTGGGATACTGTATAATTTGCATTTGCACAATGTGCTCTTGTGTAAGCGGCCCTGGGGAGAGGCCAGGGTTGGTCTTTAGAGGGAGCTGTCAAATCTGAGATATGTTAATCCACAGCACTGTGAACACTGAGCCCAGGACTACAGCACTCCATCTGCCCCTGCATTATAATGGAAGACATATGGCTTCCAAAACTAGCCCCCCTTCACCGTTCTTCCTGTCTGTCACTAGCTAGAGGTTTAGTCTCAGAGCCTGATTGCTGGGAGGTGAGCAGCAATCCTCCTTTACATGTGCTCAAGGACATAGAAGAGGATAAATCCATTTTAAATCCCACACAAATGAGACTGGAAAGTGGATTTGTGATATTCTACATCTTCAGCAACTTTCCTGGAGTTCTTTCTTACCAACTGAATATTACCCTTCTGTTGTTGTTCCACAGTCAATATTTACTTAGAGAAACTGGAGGGTTTGTGTACTGTCAAGTCTCTAATCAAACAAAGCAGGTTATCATCAGTGTATAGTACAGAGGTGTTAACCTGCACAAAGCTCAAGAGTTACATTTGTAGGGAACTTAATGAGAATTTCAGTGGCAAAGATTGGACTGATAACCTTCAACTTGCAAAGATACAGCTACTCCTTTCATTACAGACACCAATAGATCATTTATTATTACAAATTAAGCTTTTTTACACAAAAACATGTGAAGAGTTTATAAAATATAATGTTTTGTTTTAAATTAAACTCCCCAACAGTTTATACAAGTACAGCTCAAGTTGATTGACAGAACATGTATATAACTATTTTGATCATAAAGTAATTTAAGTAATTTTTTATGTAAAAACATTTTATGGTTTCATCTTACATGCGAAGATTTGCTTTTCCTCAATTTTTTAAAATAATGTTGAGGTTTGGACTGTTTGCATTGGAAAGGTGTCACTTTAAACTCTGGAAAACTGTGACAGCATTTTTATCTATTTTCTGAATCTTTTTCACACCAAACCATCAATTGATTAATAGAGAAAATAATCAGCAGATAAATCCATAATGAAAACAATCACTAGTTGCAGTCCGATAAAACATTTTTTAGACTGAGCTCTACCTCAAAAACAGATTATTATTCCTCATTAATGCATGAGGAATAATAATCTAATAATAGAATGTACACAGGCACTTTACTGCACAGAGTACTTTTACTTTTAACACTTTAAAATAGCTTTCCTGATTATACTTACATACTTTTATTTAACATTTTCAATGCAGTGCTTTACTTAAGTAAAGGATCTGAATACTTCATCCACCACTGAGTTTAGATTTAGTTAGATAATTTTCACAACAGTCTATTTAAAACAGCAGATATTGACATTACATTCATTTGTACCCCACCCCTACGAATAATGGTCAGCCTGACCTACCTAAGCAGAATTGTAAGGTCTTTCATTTCGGACAGTGGTGGAGAAAAATCAGATTTTTTATTAAAGGTGACCTATTATACTGCATTTCTAGCCATATATTGTAGTTCTGTGATTCCTGCAAGGTAGGTGGAGTTCAAAAAATAATTTTCTGTCTTATACTGGTGCCTTCATGCAGGCTTTCATTTCACCCTGTCTGAAACAAGTTGTAGATGCTCCGGTCATTTTAAGCCCCCCTCCCCAAAAGCCCACTGTATTCTGATTGGCCAAGATCCTGAAGCATGGTTACCAAGCTGTTGTTGGCCCCAAAAAAAGAAACCATATCCAATATTGTTTGGCGCTTTCTTCTTTAGGAAAACAAAACAAGCTTAATTTGCCTTCGCAACTGAGAAAGCACTTTCTTGGCGACATATTAAACAACTTCAACTTCAAAACTGGCGCCATCCTGCGCTGAGCAGTAAAGATAGACAGTCAGAGCATAGTGGTTGCCAGGAGTATGGGGCTGGGCGCAAATGACCATATATGGGAAACGGGCGCTGTATGACATCATATGGAGCTGAGAGTAGAAAAAACTGTTGAAAGTGGAGCATTCAGAACAGTGGGATATCTGAGGTTTTGGCTCACAGGGATCCCATTCAAATACTTTTACCTTATTATTTGAAGCTTTGGCCACGTCTAACATGAATATTTGGCATTGACAGAAAATATGGAAAAGTATAAAAGGTCACAGTAAATGTAACAACACCACAAAGTAAAAATACTCTGTTACAAATAGAAGACCTGCATTCTAAGAGTTGCAGTTTTTATCCATTGTTTTGATGCATTGTCAGAAACACAAGCCCGGTTCTGAGAATAGGTGACACAAACAATAGATGCAGCACCAGCAAATGCATCCAAAAGGTGTTTTTAAAACTCTTATACTCTTACTCTCATATGAGACATACTGGTGTATAAAAAGAAAATACTGTAACAAAAAATATCTCACTCAAACAAACTTCTTTTTAACACTTAGACCTACTGTCATTTAATGGAAGATGAACAATAACTCTCTAATTTTTTATTTTACTCACCATAAAACTAGCGTATCCCTATAAGCTTACAATGAGGACACAAAATGAAGGTAAAGTGTGTGACTCTTACAGGAAACTAACTGAAAAAAAACTAAAAAGTCACTGCATCAAAGGTGACAAACAATGACTCACCCAAATACTTTTTTCTTTTAAGGGGGAAAACAGCAACCTTTCAGTAAAATGATACTATGCATACAATGATATATGATGCATCTATCTGACACCAACATTTACGGTGTCCTCAGCAGACTCACCGGACTGTGGATGGCAGTAGCTGGTGTGGTTGTGACATTGGCAGGGCCGGCAGCCAGTGCTGCTGAAGTGGAAGAAACCAGGGTGGCATTCATCACACTTGGGTCCATAAACTCCTGTCTTGCACACACATATCCCTGAGCTGTAAGGGGAAGAAAATAAGACAAGATCAATAGTGTACAAAGTCCCAGAAAGCATTCCATTTAATGTAGCAAAACACCAAGCCAGAGATGTGAAGGAAGCTGAGTGCGTTTGCTTTTTTGGATTGCAGTCATGACAGCTGATAGCCAGTCTGTTGTGGTGATTCCACACTTGACTTCCTGCAGGCATTCCCATTCATCCATCTGCTTTCTATAACTCTGCTCCAGGTATGGAGCCTGTGGAAAGAACCCTGAGTCACTTACAGTTCAGAGCCATCTACACCGGTCACACCAGTTTCTCAACTAACGTGTCTGATATGTTCTTCTGATTCTGAGAAGAGGGGTGTCAAACACCTCACTGCAAAAATCCAGTTTTTCCCCTTATGAGTTTCTTCAATATGTCATTTTGTTTGTCCGATTTCCTTCCAACGAAATCCCAGAAAAACATGATCTCACCTACCGCTAGTGTTAATCTAGCTATATAGATACTTTTGGTTTATAGTAGTAGTTTAGAATCCTAATCAGAAACAGCTTTATTGACAAGTGGATTTTACACACACAGAATTTGCTTTTGACTAGATGCGTAGCAATATGCATAACCTTTAGAATTATAAACATGAATATAAATATGAAATAAACAAGATATACAAGTTCTAAAAGAGTAATAGAGACTATGCGCAAAGTAGCAGTTATTCACATGTGCATTGGGAGATATGTCTCTGAGATGTCTGCTACTACCTTGTTACAACAAACGTATTGAACAGCATTCACAACATTGAACATTTTTTAAAAATCTTGTAAGTGTGTTTTTCTAAAAACAAAGTTAAACATAGTATACTATAATATAATTCACAAATCTCACTGTGCACAGTTTTCATTAGTAATATACTATCTGTAGTATTAGTAAAACTTTCTATAGAAGAAATATACCCCATTAACAGAGCATACACCCTGAACAAATCAGATAGATGTCTGCTATCAAAAAAGCCACGGGGAAATCCAACTGAGAAGCACTGGAGCCAGACTACAGTCCTGATGGTGAAATGATGTAAATGTCTCAGTCTCTTCAACATGCCGACATAATCTCTGCTCCTCCCAACTGCAACTATGTAAGAAAGCAATCTGTGGAATTGGCTACAAACAGGGTCTTGCTCTTATAGTGATGGCAGCTGAACGGCACTGAAAATACTAGTAATAATCAGCCATCTGTCTCCCTTTCACATTAAAGCGACAGGAAGAAAGCAGCTCCAGTGATTTTAATTAGCAGCTCCAGTGATGTGTTGAGTGCTGTTGTAGCATTTATCTGATCCCTGATCAGTGCAACCATGGAATGATTCTGTATCTCTGAGGGAGCTGAGTGTCCACAAAGACAAGCAAAACTTTTGCCTTGTTTTTATGAGAGTCATTCAAGCGTGAGCGTCACTTTATTAGCTAGCTACCAAAACATTCTTGTAGTAAATATTTGTTACTTCCCCAACAGCTTCAGGTGCACTGTTAACACCCCACGGGCTAGAAAAGGGCCAACCCTGAGTAGCATGCAGTTCTGTGGCTAAATGTTAAAAAACAACTGGATTTTTATCCACATATGAAACGCTTGAAATGCCAAGTGTAAATTGGTCCATTGTTCCTTTATTATATTACTAAAGTTATAACACATCACAAAGACAGCTATGTGACCATACACAGTTATAAGATGGGGCACTGAGAGGATAAATGGGGTGCGGAAGGCTTGGAGCAGCCCTGCAAAAACAAGCCCTAACAAGACCCTGAAGCAGAAGAATATCAAACTATGTTCTAGGTAATCTAGAAACATAAATCACAATTATTAAAAAAAATCTCGAGATTGTGTGTTTATTTTAAAAATCAGTATCTACTAGGGCTGGGCGATAAAACGATAACAATAATTACTGCAATATAATTTTTTTGAATAAATATAACAAATGTTCAATAAATGTTCATTATAATTAATTTGAATCACCAACAAATCAGCACTTTTCTATGAATATATTTATTTTGTTGAGGAAAAGGGACAGAAAAAAATATTTTACTCAATTCTACTCATGCATATTTTTATGTTGAAAAAAGATGTTACCATCTTCAACTATCATTATAATTATTTTGAATGTGAAACGATCCACTGTTTGGAGAGTGTTTGTCATATTCTGACCATAAAGAGTAGTTTAAAACCACAATTGATTGTCTACATCTTTCACTGAATAAATGCATGCTCATTTACGTTTTTAAGTGAGTGGCAGTACGAGATTTTATTTGTTCTTAGAAATATCCCCCAAGCCTCTGTGATCTCAAGGTAATTTCCTAGGAAAAATATAATGCTAAGTCAAGCCTGATCAGCCCTCAAACCCAGACAATGGACTCACAAACATAATCTGGGGACAATAACTTCAAAACAATTGGAGTAAATCAAGAGTGACTGGAAGCACTTTCCATGAGCATGTGCGTGGGTCTTCACACAAATGAAGCTTTGTTAAAACACTGCACTTAATGCAAATGAAGAGGCCCACAGGCCTGATGCTTAGTGGGGCGTGGGCACTGCTGAGGACAAGGCTGGGAGATCAACAGTCTTCACTCTTACGGCTAAAACACACTCTCACACAACAAGAACAAAAATTTCCTCATGCAGCATCATTAGCCTAATGCAAAGCAGCCAGAGAGATCATGCCCAACTGTCACAGAGAAAGTGAGCTGAATCTCTCTGATGACCTGACTCCGCCCATCAGGCTCCTGGAGGGAAAGGCCTGGGGCCAGTTCAATGTCACAACGTTTTGCATTGGTTTGTTACAGTTTCTGGACTGAATCTTATGTTTCCTTGAAATGGTGCGCAAAGTTGCGCAATGGGCTTCAAGGTATGTTTTCTCCCATTTGGTGGTTGTGTCAGAGGTGTTACCCAATCAGCAGCAGCACATACACTGTCATATTGAAAAGGCAGTAAAGGGCAGTATGCTTGCGTACACAACAGGGTATTTAAGGCACCACCGTTTTTGTTGAAATAAATTTTTTGTCGGGGCTGAATCATCAGACAGATACTTAAAAGCTGTGAACAAGCCTGTAGTGGGTAGGAAGGATCTAAATAACTCCATTTACATATTTTCAGCAAGGTCTCATTACAAAATGAGCAGCGATGTTATGAAAAAGACAACTTCTGGGAAAGGTCCATTTGAGTTTTTCAAGGCCTGTGATTGGTTGATTAACTATTCTACAAATCAAAATCTAAACATTAAAATCCTTCCGTTACATGTTTTTATATACATTTATATTCATCTTACAAACGGCACATGCCACTTGTGATGAGCTACAAAACATCGCTTATGTGACAAGAAAACAAAGAACCACGTGTGCCAGACAATAGACACTGCCATACACACGGCCTGGCTGAACCCAGTTACTGTGCTGTTTCTGCCAACAGCTCACACAGTCCAAAGACTGGCAGCATTACTGACAGCGATTGTGTCGCTGTCAGTAATGGTTACTTTTCTCTAGTACAACTCATCCACAATAAGCAGCATTTCAACACCAGGAGTAATGGTACATAGGTTTTAAATTAATATCACAATATGAATATTTATCATGATAATGCCTAGAAAATGAAAGAAACTGTTGAAGGATAAAACTAATATATATATATATATAAACATAAATCACAATTATTAAAAGAAATCTCAAGATTGTGTGTTTATTTTAAAAACTATATATATTTATTTATATTTAATTTACTGTATTGACTAATACAGTAAATTAAATGTGTGACAAATCTAGGTATTTCAACAGAAAAATGAAGGGCAAATAATTTGATTTTTTATTTTGAATTATCAGCCACCTGTTTACTGGTTACCAATTACCACCATTATTTATTCATCATTCTCTCATTCTCTATTTCAGAGCTGTTCATATTGTCATATTGTATATACTGAATATCAAATCCAACTACCTCAAGTACATAACACCTGCACATAAGATTTATTTGTTCCAGCACTATGCTCCATCGCACTGTGTACATGTATGTGCATGTATGTTTACGTGCACCTGTATATCTCATCCAATTTTATTTTCTCTTGTATCCTTTGCACTCTGATTATTGCATTATTGTCTCAATCTGTCTCTATTGTTTTTGTTTATAAGTGTGTATATATGTGTTCTCTTTAATGTAGCCTGTGTCTGATTAGATTATTGTAATATTGTATAAGTAAGCACATCGTGAGCAATGTACAATCCAGAGTCAAATTCCTTGTTCCTTGTGTACACATACCTGCCAATAAAAGCTGGTTCTGAACTAATCATTAATATAATTTCTTAAGCAAAATCGGCCAAAGATTTTCTAGTTCCAGCTTCTCAATGTTCAGGATTTTTCTTTTCATGTGACAAGAAAAATATCTTTGAGTTTCAGACTGATTTTTTTGAACAAGAAATTTGAAGAAGTCATGCTGGACTACAGGAAGTTGTGACAAATAAATATTGTGATTATTACATTTTCTGACAGACAATTAATAGATTACTTGACAATATGATTGGCATATTAATCAATAATGATAATAGTTGCAGCCCTAGTTTATGCAGTCCCATCGCCCAGCCCTGCCTTTCACTGCTCATCATCAGCTGATAAAAACTCCATGCACAGTAAAACCTGCTGCCCACACAGTTTTCCTGCCTGCAACATCTAGCATGCCGGTTAGGCCAGATTCTCTGTTGCCTTTCATTTATTTATGCTTTTCCTTGTACAAAATACACCCTTTAACGTATAGTTACTTATCTCTGCAGTGACGTCATAAAATTGTTTGATTTGACTTAATTAAAGCATACTTTTTTCTAATTAGACGAATGAAAGAGGGGAAGAAAGAGAAAAATGTCTTCTTTCACATCAGGCTAACAAAATCAATACTCATAATGAAAGAGTTTCCAATGAGTTAACAAATGCTTCATATAACAACCATCCAATATGGTGTAAATCAGTTGGGCAATGCAGGAAATTAGCAAACACCTAATAAATCAAGCTGAACCAGTCCTTTAATGCGCAGCCATGGCCTGTTCTCTGCTCTGACTGGCTGGCAGTCAGTCAGACACTGACATTTGGCAATGCAGCACAATCTGTCATGTTTGCGTACCGTGCTTTCATCTTAGACTATGAGCAACTCAAAATGAGACTGTCACTTAGAAATGTGTCATCTAATACTGTATGCAGCCTGCAGAGCCACCAGGTCCGCTGTTGCTGCAGTAGAGGGAGGACTGGAGAACAGATTGTTATTATATTATCATGGATGTAGGCCTTTGGAGATGATGCTTGTTAGATGGTGAAACCTCGTCCCTCAGTGATGAGTAATCCTGGTGTTAATTTCTGCCCTCTTTGGCCAGGAGGAGGGGGTTGTTATTGTTTTGGTGTGATTTCACCGCACTGTGCTGGCCCAGCCGCCCTGCGTCAGTTCTGCATGTTAAGTAGGTCAGTATTACATGGGCGACAAAGCTTAACCCCATTCTGCGGCTGCCGCGGTAACGCTGGCCATCGGCTGTAACATGTGTCGGATAAGAGAAGACAGTAGCAAACATCCTCTCTGCAACAGGGAAGTGACCACCACTTTAATTAACAATAGGTGAATGGTTGGAAAAAACAGGGAACTAAACTAAGCAGGTTTAGTTCACATCACACATCCTGATGAACACAGTATTGGGAAATACGTGTATTATTTTGTTACAGATTACAGTTTAATTATGCATACATTTTTGTGTTGGAAGTGTACGCTGATGTGACTGAAAAAAAAATGTAAATGACAAAGATCTATGTGACCTTCATCTCTCTGCGTCCAGTACAAACTTAGCCTTGCTTAGCTCAGAGACTGAAGGCCAGGGGACGCTGCTAGCCTTACTCCATCATAAGTGGAAAAAATACCTTCCGGCAATTTCAGTTGGGTTTTGCTGACAGAGCTCAAACCCAGCAACCCTTCTGTGAGCAAAGAAACTTTGAGACAGTCACTGGGCAGAGCATTTGTTGGCCAATAAATAGATCCAGTGTTATCTATGTCTACACTCAAAATGTCTAATTTTACATCTCTATTTATATACATATTCAATAGATATAATATATCCAAATTCAATATAATCAATAAAAAATGGAAATAAAGGATAAAATGTGAAAATCTAAAGCTTGAGAGTTGTTGACAAGCATTTTTAGAAGAGCTATTGTTTACAGGACGAGCAGGTCCGATAGCTGACGAGCAGGTCCGATAGCTGACGAGCAGGTCCGATAGCCAACAAACACATCTTCCAAAATGTCAGACTACGCCTTTTAAGAGTCACTCCTCCAACACAAAACACACATACACACGTGTTCAATGGTAGTCAAAACATATGACTGAATAATCCCTCCAATGAATAGCTGAGAGGCATTTTAATCAAAGGGTAGTATCCGCCCTGTGCAACTGTGTATCTGCACTTAACACCCAGCCACAGACCAGCATTGACTGCAGGTCTCCCGAGTGTGACCATTAGTCAGGACTCTGACATGTGGCTCTAACCCTGCAGTCCTGCAGTCCACTGCTGCTTTCTGATGACAGTATCTCTGGAGCACTGTTTCCTGCAAAGAATGTGAATTAAACTACTGCGACACTCTTTTGCAATTGTGCCCTGTCCTTATATTACTTTTACCAGCAAATAAAATAAAATAACATTAAACAGAGACTGCAATCAATGCAGAGCAAAGATACATTGATGGCAATGATGCATCCACTTCAGAGTGACACATGATGCCGAGGTGGAAACATCTGCCCCAACAATCAATATTTCATTACAGACGGTGGCGCCTTCCATACAGTATGGTAAAAAGAAATGCCTTACAGACAATGCCCACAGGAGCTGACCCAAATACAGTACTGACACGTCCGTTATGACAGATACAAGTGGTTAATATAGCTCTTTTGTCAAATATTGGCATGACCTAACCCAACAAATTGGGAAACAGTATGTGTCCTTTTTACATCACATGACTGCAGACAGAGTGGCACAATATGAGAGGACAAGAGGAGTAAATCTCATTAGGGTCGTTAAGAACATGGAAAGCTGAGAGCTGCTAACCCTGAAGGAATTTCATTAGTCTGGCTTTCAGCGAAGTTCAGTGTCCCAGGATAGGGTCAATTTCACAATTGGTTTAGCAATATTTAGCCGCTGATTAGTGAATTACCTGCTATTAACACAGCTGGCATACTGGCAAGTATTTACAGTTGAAAATCTGAAATACCTGAACAACTACTGGATGGATTACTGTAACATTTTGTACATGGTTCCCAGAGGATGAATGCTAAGGGCGATCCCCTGATTTTCCTTCAGTGCCACCATAAACTTGACATTTATGGTTTTTAGTAGATTTAGTAGATTAGTAGATGGTTTTTAGTCTCAACTCTTGGATGGATTGCCTTGATATTTAGTTCAGACATTAGTGTTGCATTCAGTGTGGATTGTGTTAACTCTGCCTGATCCTCTGACGTTTACTTTGTTTTACAACTAAATATCTGCAAAACAATAACATTCCCGTCAGCTTCAGCTGTACTTTTGTGTTTAGTGTCAATTTGCAAATCTTAGCATGCTACCACGCTAAAATAAGATGGTGAACATGGCAAACATTACCTGTAACATCAGCATGTTAACATCATCACTGTTGGGTTGTTAGCATGCTAAGGTGAGCATTTAGCTCTTAGCATTGCTGTGCCTCACACAGCTGCCAGCATGGCTGTAACTTCTTCAGGCGGCAGTATACTCCATCAGAATCTTTGGTAAACCCGTTCCCCCACACCTTTCCAACACCTCCAAATTGGAGGTGTTGTGTCCGACAGTTTCTGCAACTTTCTGAAACCTATCCAACATCCACACCTTCTTCAGGCAGTGATTGGCCAGCTGTGCAGAGGCAAAATCGTAAGCAGGGTTTGAACTTCTCTCTAAAGATACAACTTTTATACAACAGAGTGCAACACCATAAATGGCTTCCATGAGACACTGTCTGAAAATGTAAGCTGTTATCCCAGTATTTAAATGATACTGCATCTCCCCCTCTCTATGATGGCTGGCTTTTTACAAACACACACACAGCTGTTAGTTACAGATGAACTTCCACCATCGAGGCAGTGAACATAGGTCACGTCATTATCAGCAATTCTTGTGAAAGGTGAGTTAATCAGCAACCTGAAACCCTAAAATGAGCTTGGTGCTTGTTTGTACTGATGGATGGCTGGTTCCCCATTTGATATACCCACAGGGAACTCTGCTGTTAAAGAGCACAGCAGGTCATTTAACTTCATATTCCAGCACACAGAATAACTACTGTCACCTGAGGGCAAAGTAGAGTCGAAATGTAAAATGCAGGAAGGCAAACTTCCTGTGCATATCAGATACATTCTGTGCCATGCCTGAGCATTTGTCATTAGTTTGTGATGCTAAACAAACATGATTTTAAGTGAATCATGTCTGATCCAAGATTTGAGGATATTGAATGATCACAATACAGCATGTCGTCTGTGCACTCTGATGTAATAAGAAAACAAATTGATCTTCCATGGGGTATTCTACTTGCATAATACTGCTGAATGACTCTGCAGACTATTTGCTAGAGCGAAGGTCTTTCTCTTTGATTTGAAGAAACTGATGCAGAACTCTGAAGTTTACATTGATGTTCTAGATAATAATGAATATAAGTATTCTATTACAGTCCTAGCTGCTGGAAATATCCCCTTGTGATGTCATGTCATCTATATTTGGCCATATCTAGATGAATGCACCTCCACACAACAACAGGGATTAAAAAATGCAAAGGACGTTGTTAATAGTATGTGCATGTAGCAGAGTTGGCATCATGCAAGAAATCCAGATCTCTGGCTTTGAGCTTTATATTGTACTGCAGTTACGTAATGCTGCCTCAGACAAACTGTGGGACTGCATCATCACAGGAAACACTTCATAACCAGCTCAGAATGAGTTACACATGTGTGATTGTTTGTGTTTTGTGAACAAAGTGAACTCTCCAGCTTTTCCCTCATGCTATGCTGTCAGTTGGCTCTCAAGTATCTGGAGGTGATCTTGCCTCTGCCAGCGTGTGTCTATCAATGCTCCTGACATCATAAACGGCTGAAAATGGAGTGATATTATGAAGGCACACCGGCTAAGTCAGCTCTTCCCTGAGTATAAATTAGAGGGTCAGACGTGTAGCGTATGACATTAGGAAACCGCAGCTGAAGTACAAATTAACACTAGCGGCTGCTAAAGGCTAACCTGCATGTATCCCACACTGTGCGGCCCTGCATGCTTTTGGTATGGGGCCAGTTCTAATGAAGAGGAATCTTAATCCAGCAAAATACAATGGGGTATCAGATAATAGTGCCCTTTAAACTTTGTGGCAGCAGTTTTGGGGAAGAACATTTCCTGTTTCAACATGACCATGATCCCGTGTACAAAGCAGCAGATTAGCTTTATTTAGCATAAAGAGGGGAAACAGGGGGAAACAGCTAGCCTAGCTTTGTCCAAATGTAAGAAAATCCAGATAATGTGTTAATTAGCTCAGTAATAAGCAAGTTCTAATATCTAATGTGTTTAATCTGTACAGAAAGTTGCATACAACCTTCTCTTCTTCTGCGAGTCTGGGTTCTGCTTGAGGTTTCTAGCTGTTAAAAGGACGTTTCTCTTTGCCACTGTGGCCAAGTGCTTGCACACGGTGGGAATTGTTGGGTCTCTGTAAATAATTACAAAGAGTATGGTCTAGACTCATGTATATGAAAAATAAAAGGAGATAACTTCTGTTATAAACTGGTGCTTTATAAATAAATAAAAATAAATAAATAAAACAATAATTCACTATTTTACAAGGCGTTATGTGCCAGACTATTTATTGGCTGGTACCAGTTGTCAGGCAACCACTGGTACATAATGCTCTGTAAAATTTTTGTTTTTACACTTTGGATTTTGTACAGATTAAACAAGTGAAATATCCATCCATCCATCGTCAACCGCTTATCCTGCGTACAGGGTCGCGGGGGGCTGCAGCCAATCCCAGCTGACATCGGGCGAAAGGCAGGGTACATCCTGGACAGGTCGCCAATCCATTGCAGGGCCGCACATAGACAAACAACCAGTCACGCACACTCTCACACCTAAGGACAATTTAGGGTCACCAATCAACCTAGTCCGCATGTCTTTGGACGGTGAAAAAAATAAAACATGTTAACTAGTGAGCCTCAAAGGGTTTAGTAGGCAGATTTTATTACCTTTGGACATTGTGTTTACCAAAATTGTCAAACTATTGCTTTAATGCTCGTGTTTGTGGAATGAACATGGCAGTAGTGTTCAAATCCCTGTTTGTTCTGTTGTCACTGTCGTGGATACAGTGGATACAACTAAAGCACTGACTGGCTCTATTTTGGCTGGACGGCTCATTACTTAATGGGAAGGAGACCTAAAGCAGCAGGCTGGGGGGTAGGAAACGTAGCTAATCTTTGTAACTCTCAGTAATAAGCTCCTGAGGGGGGCTAGGTTAGGCTAGCAGGGTTAGCAGTGGCCAGGCTTGGCTCAGACTGTCTGAGAAGGACTGTGTTAATGTGTGAAAGCTTGGAGCCTTGAAATAACCATCCTGCCTGCACCTTCACCTACATCCAATTGCGTCCCTCTAGACACAGCATTGTAGGCTTCATAAACATGAAAAAGGCATCCTGTGTTTAGGACTACACCTATTTTGATTTAGCTTATGTAAGCCCATACTGTGACGTATTTTTCAGAGCATGACAAAACAAATCCTCTACACACTGTGGACATTGACTCAAGCAGCAGCATTCCTTTTCATGGTTAGAGGCAGAAAGTACAGCCGCTATTTTTACCACGTTCCTAACCCACACACGCAGCTTCTTTTCCAAGTCACAGCTCTTGTGACTTGCGGAGATGCTGCATGTAAGGGCCGCCGTGATTCTGCATGGCTATGGCGTTATGATTAACAAAACATTTGAGCTAAGCTGAGCCCCAGAACATCTTGTCTCTCTTTATGAGATAACAAACAGTAATTCACAGCAGACAGTCTGTTTGGGTTTGGCAGGCAAAAGTGACAGCACTTTGCTGCTAAAGATAGTACTCCACTTTGCAGGTAGCCTACACCACACATTTTCCAGAGGCTATGTCTGGATTTGTCATGAAAACCCACTGCGCATATAATGCATACGAGCAGGCTAAATATGAAAGATCACTGAAAATATTCAGTATTAAGTCATAGTGACACAATTAGCCATCTTGTTTTCCCACGCTCTGCAGGATGTTGGTGGACTGGCAGTGATAATCTATAGTCACTCTGTGGTCAACCTATTGGTTCTCATATACCTACGAAGGCTATGTACACAGTCAGTGTTTGCACACTTGTGTGCTTGCGTGGCAATTAAACATGGTGTCTGTCCAATTACATGCTTTTCAAGAATCAAGTCGGAGTTCAAGCAGTGTGGAGGGTCAGCAGCAATATTCCAGTGCATTGTAATATTAAATACTGAGGTGACAACACACAACAATGTATTACGCTTAGGTATCTAAACCATAACTTTGTACCTAAATATGCCTAGTTCTAACATTATAACTAGACTTAACCACAAGCTAAAACCTAAACATAACCATTTCTGTTTCTGTTTCTTAATCTAGGTTGGCTGCCAGAGGGCTTTGTTTTCTCCATCTAATCACATGATTTATCAGCAAATGTGTAGGGAACCCACAGGCCACTGCCAGCCACAGCTAATAGCCCAACTGAAACTGCAGATGTTCCAAATACTGGCTGTACAGAAACAGAACTATTCAAAGAGTAGAGAGTGTTTTCAGCATTATTTGATGTCTGGTGTCTGAAGGTCAGGTCACCGGCCCAGCATCAAGCTTTAATCATTTGTGACGTGGATCCAGGGAACAAATGAGGCAATTGATTAATGCAGCTTCGTATACTATAGTTAGCTAGCAAACAAGTTATCATTATCTAAATACAAATTCTGTCTCAGTCAAACATTTTCCACACAGAAATGAACCATTTCTCTTCAATGACAGCATGACAACAAACATCCACTTCCAACATGTCTACCGGAGGGTGTGCTACTTGTGTTACTTTCACAGCCTGACCTGTCACAGAGGAGGTTCACTGCGCCGAAGGAGTCGCAGGCGCAGGGCAGGCAGCCGCTGGTGCCGTTGGTGAAGTGTCCCTCCTCGCAGTCCTCACACTGCAGACCGGCGTAGCCCGGCAGACACGAACACTGACCGCTTCTCTGATCACACTCGTCCGGATCCAAAATCCCCTCGCCGCCACTGCTGCAGTTACAAAGGCCCTCTGCGTGGATGAATGGGTGTGTCACAGTGGAAGGGAAAAACAAAAAGATGAGATGTACTATCAGTGATATAACTATGCAAGTCTTTGACATAAGCACGGCCTGTTATTTCTGGATGGATGAAAACACTCGCTACAGTCTGTGACAGTATACAAATATATTTTCTTTTTTTTCATGAAACGAGTCTCAACAAGCCATAAAGTCTTGTTTCATGCCTCTTTGGTAGCATGGTTTCAGAATGCGAAGCGATCACTAATGGTTGGTCATTTTGAATGACCATCAAAAGACCATCCTCTGTCAGAGTACGAAGCTCTTTAACACATTAAACAATATGCTGACCAGCCTTAGTGCCAAAACTAGTCACAGTAAGTCTATTACATTCCTCATTTCATGGAAATCAAAATACACCTTTTTTTTTTATCATGTAGATTATGTAGCCTAACTAATGTGTTTAAATTGCCCTAAAACCTTTTATTAGTCAGAGAGAGAGTGAGAGAGTGAGATGTCTATGAAGATTCTCAGTCATCCAGGTCATAGTTAAGGTTAAAATCAAGGGCAACTGGACTTGGTTGAAGATACTGGAATACGTTTCGTCCCTCATCCAAACTGAAGAAGTCCTTTGGATGAGGGACGAAACGTCTTCCAGTATTTTCAACCAAGTCCAGTTGCCCTTGATTTTAACCTTCGTTGGATGAGAGAGTGAGAGTATTCTGTGGATGGCTAGAAAGTGTGACAGAGAATAAGAAAAAAAGAGCTAAATAAAACATCTATTTTCACTTTAATCCAAGCCCATTCGACTAAACAAGTTACGCCAAGACAGCGTTTCCTGTTTTGGTGCGATCTCATGGCTGGCTGCGGCAGACTCGCTCAGTTTAAATTGCACAATATAAACAGTGATTCACTGCGTTTGGAAATGCAGAAGTCATTGTCCTTGTGATGGCCCACTACCAGACTACAAACTGCAGCATTGTCCCATAGATGCATTAACACTGCTTACAAACACTTTCCTTGTCCATATTTCTCTCAACCATGGAGCCTGCTTCTATATCCCCTACTATACATAAGATTAATGATTTAAGACCAGGCTGGCCTCCAATCTGTTTTATACTACTTTGTTATTTTGTACAGATTTATCAGTCTTAAACAAAGATGGTAAACCTGGTACGCCCTGCTGTGTTGCCAATGAAGGCTTTTGTACAGTTCAAACTGGCGCACTGTAACAAACAGAGAGGATATAATGATAGACATGTGGATGACCCTGTAGGGTACTGAGTGGCAATCTATTATTCATCTGATCTGAAGTTAGGTGTGGCAAGTGACGACTAAATGCCTGACTGTATGTCTCTATTCGGCGCTCAGCAGTCAGCCAAAGAAAACAAACCGGTATGAGATGTGACAGCAAAATAAAAATGTTTTTCCTACATGGTATGCACACAGATTGCACACAATACCTCAGCTTGCAGCTAGATAAAGAGGGAGGGACAGCTGAATTTTAATGCATTCCTGTCCTGGAGTCCCACTCAGATTGAGCTCCTCTTCCACTGTTGCTTGGACTTTTATGTAACTAAGTAAGGCCTGTGGTTATGCAAGCCCGTGGCGTATACTGTCAGACCCTTTGGTACAGTGGCCGCTGAAGAACTGTCGGCCCTGATCACGCCTGAGAATGTGTGAGACCCAGTGAATGCATATCACCTCACACATACACACTGCAGTTCATTCTTAAACCCAGACGTCCTGTGAGTGTGGGATGGGGTGATCTGTAAAGCCACACAACAGGTATGATTTAAATTGGACTGGACCTGTGTATAGCGGAGAGAGAAGGGGGAGGAACACAGGCAGAGTTCACCTCTGTCCCATCTATCTGACTGCTGTAAAGTGGTGCGACAGCATGGCTGGTATTCAGACACGGACAGCGGCAGGCTGTTCAGAACAAGTCATGTCTCCAAAACTCCTCTCTCGACTTATTCACCGCTTGTCTGTCTGAGCTGCTCCACAGAAAACAATAGCGGTGGGAGGAAACAATTACTGTATTTTAAATTTTGGTTCAAGCATCAAAACAGGTTATCCTGACCTGTTAAAAGGGAGTTTTTCCTTGCCACTGTCGCCAACTGCTTGCTCATGGTGGGGAATGTTGGGTCTCTGTAAATTATTTTGCACGGTGTAGCCTAGACCTGATCTATATGAAAAGTGAGACAACCGGGATAAATTCTGTTATGAATTGTTGCATTAGAAATAAAACTGAATTGAATTATCAGCTTTCAGAAAGTGCAGAGAGATGTTTCAAAGAAAGGAAAGCCTGAGCTATATGAAAGCACATCTTTTATCAGTCTGCCATGACCCTGCCCTGTCAGAGAATGTATGTTGGTGGCTGGGCGAGGCGTTAACCCAGGTGATGCCTTTGTTGACACGATATTATAATGAGAGTGGCCTTTCCACGAGAACAATGAAGAGTGCTGAGGCTCCTGGAGATGCCCAGTGATGATCTCACATAAGGGCAGAGGTTTCATTTTGACCAGATAAATAACACGGACTGATTAAGGGGAACCGCCTAAACATGACACCATTTGAACTCAATTCATCTGCAATACTGACGCAAAATAAAATAAAATACCTAAAGTTATATAAGAATGTAGTTTCAAAATGGGGCTTTAACTAACAATTAATTGACTTATCGATGAATGTGTACCTATTTTCTCTATTTCTCTCCCCATTTTCTTATTAGGTCTATATAATGTCAGAAAATGGTGACAAAAGCCCAAAGTCTTCATAATGCTCTTTTTATCCAACCCACAACTCAGTACCAAACATGTTCCGTTTGCTGTCACATAGCACACATAAAAGCAACTAAGAAGCCAGAGACAATCAATGTTTGGCATTTTTGCAAGAAAAAAAACACTTAAATCATTTAATCATTTATCTAAATAGGTGCTGATTCACTTTTAGTTGTTTAAGCTTGAACTGGTAGATAATCTTGTAAAGATTCATCATCCAAGACTTTAAGACAATGGGAACAGAACAACAATGAAAACATGTCACAAGCAACTGTTCAGAAAGATTTCAGCGCCAAATACAATATAATCATTAAAATCTATTCACAAGCATCACACCAGACTTCTGGATATCTTAAATTGGCCCCTCAATGCACTTTTTAAGCTGAGGAAACCATCCAGAGGATGGCATCAAACCAATTAAAACCCCGTTCCTGAGTCTCTCTTTCAAAAGTTTACTAGAAATTTGTTTAAATTTCTATTGAACCGGAGGTCATCCAAATATCAGAACCAGTCATTTATGAGCGCAGTACGCCAAAAACAGCCAGTTTGATCAGCTATTCTAATCCTCCTCCGATCACTGAGATTACTGCTGTCAGTAAGGTAGTACACGGTGTGGAGAACAAAGGGTCAATGTAAAAAACATGACTGGACTGGACTCCTGATGTGAGGGGCCAACATCAGTCAGAATATGACATAAAAAATCTGGATTTTCTGTTTGGGCGCACTTACTGGCAAGAAAAACAACAAGGTTTTCAGAAACAATAAAAAGGAAAATGAGGATGTTGTGAACGCACCATTTAAGCCGTTTTTATTTTTGTATCCTTCATATTCTTAAACTTCAGGTATATCTTAGTGTAGGAGAAATGAATAAGCTCTATCTCCTAAAAGTGAAGGGGAACATCCTCTTATGGGCTCTGAAACTGACACCTTTGGCTTCAGCAGACTTTCCCCAACCATTAAAGAACCATTTTGGACAGGATCCATCAGCCTGTGCTGCTGTGTTAGCTGGGGAACAACACATCCACATGGATATACTGGGGATGTGTGAGGTGAGAGAGGAGGGGCTCCAGTGTCATTGCTCATTCATGGCTTGGCCTGTCTGGCCATTTTGGTTGGACGGCCTTGTTCTGTACATGCCCATGCAAACAACAATAGAGGGGGATGAGGCAGCTATCTGAGCAGCTTCTTGCGATTCCCTGTCAACATCAAACGTGTCTGGTCTAACACAGACGGATCACGGGTCTGTGCGAATGCTATATGCAGTGACGGATCGAATACATTGACTGAACAACAACAGGATCAACCTTGCACCCCCTCATAGCCCCCCTTTTCCAGCCCGCTGTAATATGTGGCACACTAACCCATAATAAAGGGCCTCTACAATATTAAATAGGCCACACAGCAAAATCCACATTGCACAAATTGTGCATGAATAGTTTTCTGAAATTAATTTTCAAAAAAATATTCATGCACAAGGATTTGGTGATTTGCCGATTATTTGAGGGGGATCTGAGGGGTCTGCCCATTGTTGCAGTCTGGTTTATTCGGTCGCTCTCTGCGTCAAAACCACCGTGCGACCACCCTGCTCCTTCTAGCAGTCTAGATAGGCAAGGATGTCTTCTTCGTCTTCACAGACTCGTTTCCTGAACACGAATGTTAAAAAAAACTGAATTGTTTCCCCAATGTCTATTTTTTAACGGTTGTAAAGCATGATTTCCTACAACGGCTAAAAAAATATGAATGATGTAGTTTCACGTTCCTGGTAGGTATTTCATTCGCATGAACTCACCTTGACTATTCTCTACTGAGGTAACAGATATGCCAATATTATCTGCAGCCCAGGCATCATTTGCTGTGCGCTGCGAAACCATGGACACCATGGTCTGCAGCATTTTCTCCGGAGCAAAAAGTGATGTTTGTGCATCGATGGATCTTTTGCGTGCGCTGCTTAATCTGGAAACCGGCGCTGTTATTTGTTCTTTACTGGCTGAAATGATTCCCGTATCAGGTGCGGTGGTGGTGGTGGTGGTCGGGTCCGTTGTTGGAGGCTGGAAGGTGGTTGCATTTTTTGGAATAGGGCTAGTAGTGGTGGTCGGTCCGGCAGAAACAACGCCAGGCGTCAGCGTGAGTCCGGCTAAAGGCCCGGGAGCGAACGTGCCCTCGGGTAAACTGCGAGGCAAGTCGGTGCGGAAGGTCTCCCCGGTGTCGGAGGCTGAGCCGGGCTTCCCGGAGATAGGCGACGCATCGTTGGGGCTGATGCGAGGTGCAGCTTCAGAAAATCCAATATATACATACAAAATAAATAGCAGGACCGGAGATATGTACATCATTAAGGACGTTAACCTCATATTCAGTTTCAGCTCTCCATGTAAGCCCCAATAATGGTCTCTCTCAGACCTGTCCCTGAATGAACGCGTACTCCACCATTGATGTCCCCCGGCGTCGTACGCTGCTGTTTGTTGCCCTATGAACCACAGTCAACACTTCACCTGCGATGCAGCCTACCACGAGCCACCCGAGATTGACGTACTTATTGGCCAATGGGAAGACTGCCTGTGGGCGCTCGCTCCTTCGCTGGTTGGACAGCGCCGTAACACCCTATGAAGACGCAATATATTGTAAATTATCGAACGTCCCCACTCGTCTGAAAATTAGATGAACATAACCCGTTCCATTCATAAATTGAACTACTCAAATAAGCTTGTTTTCTAAAGATAATGTAAACCTACATATACAATATAATTAAATGTTAGACGTCCACCTAACAGCCCAGATCATCTTCCAAATATAGAGGAAATGCCCGGTGGTGGCTCGTAGTAAGATGTTTTTAATGATCATTGGGCTACCTACCTTTGGTTTTGCTTGCAAAGTCACATACTTCATTGTCTATGGTTTCACACCTGAGTCTGTATGAAACTATCCTGAAAACACTCATTTAGAAAAAATAATTCATCTTGATTGATGGCTCGGTTAAATAAGGCAAACCCCTAAACTGTGAATGAAAGTTCGGCTTATCAAGAATTCTTCGGCTACTTATTTAATCTTTTGGTCACATCAGAACATTCCTACAATGTCTGGTAAGTTGTGTGTTTCTCTCTGGTACATTTTTTTTTACAACATCAGTTCTTCAAAGTGTTCTACCCAAGCAATGAGAACTGGACTAGGGAATCTATTAACACTTAGATATATGTTTCTGTATACTACAACATATTTGCGCACATCATATTACGTAACTGCGCTTCAATTTTAAAACATTTATTTTGAATGTCGTCACCGGAAGCAATGCACTGCCTTTGCGTCTGCCTTGATGCTTGTGAAGTTATAAACCATGAGAGTCTAATCATAAGCGTTTATTTCCCTCCAGTGCTCACAGTGCGTAGCAACAGTCTTGTTGAAAATTATACATTATATTATGAAAATTATTTTTAAAATGTGGTAAGCTATGCTCAGAGACGGTTTGGTAGCCTATGTATTGATTCTTGGTAGGTTTGATGGCTGGCAGGCATTTATAACATGGATGTGGTTTATAGTAAGTATACACTGCCATCCGGTGGTTGTAATACGTAACTGCATCTCCGTTTAATGTAATGGTTTCATTTCGAATGTAGTTTCTAGAATTTTTTTAACAACTTATTTATGCATTCTTCTATTGTAAAATCTTTCTAATCTGCTTTAATTCCACATTGAAGTCAAGGGCAGGAACGCTCAAGACAGATTATAAATACGGCCTTGACAACTGTTGACTCCACAAGCATCAAGTCAGACAGAACGTCAGAGTAGTACTTCCGGTGAAAACGATAAAAATAAAACTTGCGTGACGGCCAATATTCCACTCTTTATCATTGCGGAAGAAAGGAGACTATTTGTAATTCTGATTTTGAAGTTGCAGCTTGCGTTTCAATAGTTTATCTGTCACAAGTTAAACCGTTACCAAGTTGTATTCGTTAATACACACGATAGAGGGCAGTCGAGGGTGACGACCGTCTCCAACTCCGCTCAAGTGTTGCAGGAAGTTGCGCACGACAACTGGCTAGGTACAATGGCGCCTCTGGATTTGGATAAATATGCAGAGATTGCAAAGCAGTGTAAATACCTCCCAGAAAATGACCTTAAGGTAAATATGACTTTATATAAATGTTTTTGATTAGGACATGTGATGAGCGTGTAATGGTAACGTTAACTCACTGCTGGTTTATGTTGTAACAGCGCAGTTAGCTAACTGTCAACGTTAGCTTCAGTTAACGTTAGCTAGTAACGTTAGCCTGCTGACTTCATCTTTTGGCCAGGAAGTCAAAACTGTTCAAAGAAATTGTTAGCTAAATACAAGCCCAACTATCCTATACAATGTTATCGAAGAAGTATGTGTATACTGACGGTGAAATGACCAGACATCCGTAGCGACCTGCTGACGCTCACTGCTGTGATGGAGGGATGACAGCAGGTTGTTTATCACTCGGCTGCTGGTGGAGAGACTCCTAAGCTGTTCTGTCATTTATCGAAAAACTGAGACACACCTGGCTGGTAGACTGCGGAGTCGTGGACAGAATTGAGTTACACATTCAGTTACACTCAAGCGTTCATTAATAAAGTCGTATTTAATTCCTGGTCACACATTGCACTTTGACAGTAGTCGCACAGAAGGCTGTGGGATAATCTCTTATTGTTGGAAACTCTTCATTTAGGTGTGAATATGTTTATTTGGCCTGATGTTGAATATAGTTGGCGTTGCTTTTCTTCCTTGGAGACTTCATTTGCTATTATGCTAGATGATACCAATAAATGTAAAATTCTCTGTATTTGTATAGCGCCTTTCTAGTCTTTTCGACCACTCAAAGCGCTTTTACACTACATCTGCATTTACCATTCACTCACATTCATACACTGAGCCTAAGTGCTGAAACCGAAACTAACATTCACACACATTCATACACTGAGCCTAAGTGCTGAAATCGAAACTAACATTCACACACATTCATGGACTGGCGGAACAGCCAGGGGCAATTCGGGGCTCAGTATCTTGCCCAAGGACACTTCGACACCAGGGGAGCCAGGGATTGAACCAGATTAACGGCCAACCCGCTCTATCTCCTGAGCCACAGCCGCCCAAATAAAGGCAGTATTAGAGTAAATGCGGCACAATATTTACTGTAAGCAGTTGGATTGTAATTTATTATTAGTTACTCAGGTAGATACAGGTGTACTCACTGACTTGAATTGACTCAGTGTCAACCACTGACCAGTCAGAATTATTGGCTTCATCTGTCCTATTGCTTTTGGTCCCCTAAAACTGCAGGGTTATGTATAAAAGGGCAGTAATTCCTGCACTGAACACCCAGTGTGAATGTGTACACCATGACATAACTAATTGTTTTAGCAGTATTGCACTCAATCAAACACGAATCCATATAGTGGATGCCTATTGGTCAAAATCATTCCAGACCGATGCCCTTATGACCACATTATCAGACTAAGTAGTCAATGCGATACAAAATAAAACAGTTTTCCATACTTTTATAGACTACAGTTTGGTTTGTAATTCATAGTCACCTCACAACAAGATGGCCCTGGCTTTACATTTCCCCCCTGTGCCCATCAGTGAGCATCAAGTTTGCTTGTCTTTATAAATATGAGTGTGGGTTTCTTCTACGTGCTTGGTTTTCCTTGTCTTAAATAAATGTTGTTGAATTTGAAACTCAAGATATGTTACAGTTGAGACTGTTAATACGATATATTCTACCCAGTACGAGGTGGACTGTTAAAGGAACTGCTACTGGTAGCTCGTCATTCCTGAGTGTTTGGGATGTTAGACAGTGCCAGTCACATCACAGATCTGTACCTAAACCACAGTTGCATTTACACATTCCTGGAAGTTTCATTGTCATTGAGCAGGTGTGGGGGGTAACCCTGCTACAAAGAGCTGGGAACCCTAATACAATGTCATTATTTGTGACTGCAGAGAATTAGTGTCCCATGACAAAGTAAACTATGTTTCAGAGGTATTTTCCCTGACTAGAAATAGATTTGGGTGGAAACATTGAATACCTGTTGTTCCATCAGTCATTATACATATTTATGCATTAAATATTAGTGCTAAAGGATGGCCGAACCCTCATCGCTTCTGTATTTGTGTTGTGCTTTCATATCTACAGAGGTTATGTGACTATGTGTGTGACCTGCTGCTGGAGGAGTCCAACGTTCAGCCCGTTTCTACTCCTGTAACAGTATGTGGGGACATACATGGACAGGTAAAAACCAGCCATTCAAAGCAGGAAGCCCTAACCCAAAGTGCACCACAAGGAACACTCAGTTTACCCTAATATTGCAGCAGAGTATAGCCTGCAGTTTACATAGCATGTTTAAAATGTAATGCCTACACTAAGTTTTTATCTCTTTGTCTCTTAGTTTTACGATCTTTGTGAACTCTTCCGAACTGGCGGCCAGGTTCCAGACACAAATTACATATTTATGGTTTGTATATTGAAATCAATTTGAACTTGTGCCTCATTCTGTTTAACCTGCATTTTTGTACAGTGTTGGCAATAACCCTCTGTCATCTGCAGGGTGACTTTGTTGACCGAGGATATTACAGTTTGGAGACGTTCACCTACCTGCTGGTGCTGAAAGCCAAGTGGCCCGACCGCATCACACTTCTACGCGGGAACCACGAGAGCAGACAGATCACCCAAGTTTATGGCTTTTATGGTGCGATTTGCTTTGTGGCGGATGTTGATCAGGTTTTGCAAACTGCATTGTCCCAAATCTCACCTTTCTGTTTCTGAAATAAATTAGTGCTTTTTTTTGTCTTGCAGACGAATGCCAGACCAAGTATGGGAATGCAAATGCCTGGCGTTATTGCACTAAAGTGTTTGATATGTTAACGGTTGCAGCTGTAAGTATTGAAGTGTTTTTTGATTATGTGTAGTTACTTTGATGATGTGACCTGATAATTTACCTTGACTGAAATCCTTGAATAAGCTTCGTGTTGGTTATTTTTTAGTAGACAGCAGCTGAATTACATATGAGTAGAGTTTTTTGGTTTCTGTAAAGACAAATTAAATGCTGTTCCTTTACCTGCATTGCATAATGTGATGCTGCTATCTGAGCTGCTTTAGGTGAACAGTCTCTACTTTCTCACTAATGGACTTGGCTCGGGTTCACTTTCTAAGATCCTTGGATTTACATAGAGATGGCAAAAATAGCACAACCTTCATGTTTCCCTCCTTTTGTAATGCCTTTGACACATTTTTCAGAATCATCCAAGAAGCACGCCGCATCATATAGTAAAAATAAATAATTCAAAATATGAAGAAAATACTATTTTAACATTATGAGTAAACTTACTTTTCAGCTGAAATATGTAACCACTGATCACAGTTTCCCAAGTACATTTTTTCGGGAGCTATTTGTGGGTAATCTATCAGATATCAGAGGGTTTAACAACATCTCATGTCATTTACCGAACATTACCTGTAAGTCATCTCTTATTCTACGGTTTTGACAGCTGATGGACGAGCAGATCCTGTGTGTCCACGGAGGTCTCTCCCCAGACATAAAAACTCTAGATCAAATTCGAACCATTGAGCGGAACCAGGAGATCCCCCACAAAGGAGCATTTTGTGATCTGGTGTGGTCAGACCCCGAGGACGTTGACACTTGGGCCATCAGCCCCAGAGGAGCTGGCTGGCTCTTTGGTGCAAAGGTCACAAATGAGGTAGGTTTCTTTTACTTTAACTGAGTTGAGCTCACGTTAATTTTGAGTGACTTGCAGCGAGTACACAATGTCATGAACATTTAGGTTCAATTACAAAATGATCATCAACATCAGTTACAAAAGTAGCAAGGAGTGCAATGGTTAAACAAAAAGAAAAACTGAATTTCTGAACATGCAAAAATAAATAAACCTAACAAAAGGCTTCTGTACACCTTCATACACAAACATATTTTTTAATTAAATTTCACATAATTTTAGAAAAGATTTCTAAACCGAATAATCTTGCCTTCTCACACCAACTGTCAGACCAAGTGTCCAGAAAAGGAAGGTCCGCCTTCAAATGGTACTTCATAGTGACTCCCACACCTTATTGGACTGTTCTTTGATACTTTTTAGACCATTCTAATTGGTTGAAATCATTTAAAGTAACAAGTACTGGATATGGGGCTTAAGAAAACTTTCTGTTGCCTGAGGGCAACACTGTACTGTAGATAATACGTAGATAATAGCTGCCATTCCCTGACAGTCAGTTAGAGCTGTAGAAGCCTCTTGGATGAGAAGCGAAACATCTTGACTTATCTTTCTCCAAGTTCAGTCGCCCATTTGAACCCTCCTTGGACTCAGCAACACTCAGGTAGTGTCCACACAGTGGATTTCAAGCATTGAATTGAATCAGAATATGTGACTGCATCGCAAATATCAGCATGTTTGATTTGGGGGGATTTTCTGCATCCATCACCTCACAGCAGGTAATAATGAAGCGGCCACTGGGACTGGATTAGCACAGTCTGAATGGCTAGTTGGAGGCCAGCATAAGACGTAGTCACAGAAGGACTGCCATCTTGTACTTTTGTGCAAAACTGTTTTGAAATCACTGAGGGAATTGTCCATGATTGTTCCATCATAAGATATATCTAAATGCGTTTGTAATGAGAATTTTGTGAGTGCATTTTCCTACTGAATTTATGATGTGTGAAATATAAAAGGCCCTTTAATCACAACCCTGGGCTACAGCAGTGGAGCTGTATATTTGACACCTAAAATAGAACATATTCTGGATCAAAAGGTTCATCTTGATCACTTGCAAGGAATCTTCTTCATATAGAAATGGCAAATTGGAACCGATGAGGGAATTCATCAGCATCTCCGTCTAGGGAAATGTTTGGAATCCTCTGGTATGGATTGTCGCATACTTTTTTTTCCCCCATCAAATTTTCAACAATTCTCATTTGACACCAGCTTTGAGTCATGTCCTGCCCCTTTTTCTGCCTCGAACTGGCTAACCCTTACCTTAACCAATCATCTAACCATCAGAGGCAACAAGTACTAGCCAGTCAGAGGCAGAGTTGTTGAAAATTTGTGTGTGTGTGGGGGGGGGGGGTATCACGTAACAGTAAAGACAATTTCAACAAATATAAGAGAATGCTTCTGAAATAAATTGCCTACCCTTGCTTTAATGTTATTATTAACACTTGTGCTTTTCCTGCTGTGATAAGTCAAAATGAAAAGCTGCAACAGTGGGAATTCTCATAATTTTCTGCACTGAATTGTGTTGGGTTTTTTAGGGAGCTACACCTTCAGTGATACAAGTGTGGCTTTGGGCCACCTGTTACTGCCAAGATGCAAAACTGAAAATAAGCACAAGTGCAGTTAAGACAAGCTTATAGTGAAATGTAAGAATGTTTCCTAGACTCCATACAGAACAGAAGTGTTGCTCTGAAAATCATAGATCATCTTCCATCTGATGGCAAAGATGGTCACATGTAAACTGGAGGTGGTAGTCCAGTGCAGTAATAGCCACTGCAAAATCTGCTGTATTTTGTTAATTCTTAATAAAATTCCACTTCATTAACCAACGAAAATAACAGGTGATGTGTGTTCATATTGACTGTTTTTTAACTTATTTTATCTTTCTCCCCTTCTTTCTGTCTTTCAAAACACTGCAGTTTGTTCACATCAACAACCTGAAGCTGATCTGCAGGGCACATCAACTTGTCCACGAAGGCTACAAGTTCATGTTTGACGAGAAGCTGGTCACAGTGTGGTCGGCTCCGAACTACTGCTATCGCTGCGGCAACATTGCTTCCATTATGGTCTTCAAAGATGCTAACACAAGAGAGCCAAAGCTCTTCAGAGCTGTGCCTGACTCTGAAAGGGTCATTCCACCTAGAACCACAACACCTTATTTCCTGTAAGAACAGAACTAAAACAGCGCAGCCATTTGTTCAGTGCACAGATACCGAGTGGGACAGTGACAGCAGCACTTATGACAACAAACCTGTATTAATTGAGTATATATACAGTATTTACAGTACATTTCTTGGTGCCAACTGTCAGTTGTTATTCCCCCCATTATTCTGCCGCTTAAATCATCCTAAGATTACAGCAAAGTATCACTGTGCTGTTGAAATGTTTTAGAGAAAGGGTTAAAATGGTGCAGAGGTCATCTGACCCTTGTAAAATGTTCATATTTATACATCCCCGTTTTACTTTCCAATAAACATTCAATCTGCTGAGCACATGGCAGGTGAAGTGTTATATACAATGTCTCAATTTAGTTTGATGTAGTAATGTATTAAAGCTCGGTGTAGGACAATGAAGCACTGCACAAAGGCAAATATGGCATCCATTCTGACACATTTCAGTGGATTACACAGCTAATGTTATTATGTGGTCTTACAAAATATACATGTAAACTTGAGTTGATGTGTAAAAAGTTACTATATCTATCTGTTAGAAATTTCAGTATCGTTAAGTCTGTGGTACCTTAAAGGATCCTCTGTAATTTTCAGATTTGGAATCAGCTCTTGTAATTATTTTTTTTTCTGTCACCATACTGTTTTTAAATAAAGAAATATAAAAAAAGTTAGACATCAATACCTGTGTGATTGGGCAAAAACACCGCCATGCTTAATTATATTTAACAACTTATAACATTGGGTAGTAAGTAGGGCTGGGCGATGTGGCCAAAAATGTTATCAAGAAAAAAATATGTATATCAGTCATTATCAATAATTATCACAATATACGTCAAGTCATTATTCTTTCGAGTTTAAAGGCTGATGTTTGCTTTGAAATTGAAGAAATCAGATGTTTAATTGTGGTTTTAAACTTTCCCTTAAGGTCACAACAAACACTAAAATGTCCCATTTCTGTTAAATGAACAGTTTTGCATAAAACCGAGAAGAACAGCATCAGCCACACTGTATAAATGCTTAAAGAATGATCAGGTTTATTAAGTACCCTCTAAATACAGATATTCTTTTGCCTAAGCCCTCCAGTAAGCATTCAATGCAGCCTCATGCATTTGATTGTTTGATATCTATACTAATAAACGTTTTTTATGAAGTGATTATTTCAATAGTTTAATTTTAGTAATGGCATGTAGACAGCAGTTAAAAAATATGCTGGATGTCTCGACCTGCAGGTGTGAAACTGCTGCTGTTACTTCTCCCGCCTCTAGGCGGCGCGTGTTTCTGCTACGTTCCCACACCGCTCAGTTCTTCTACCCAATCAACACAGGCGCGGCGGTGACGTTGACAATCATCTGTGTTGGGGATGATTACGTGTAGCTCACCAACTCGCAACAGCTAGCTTGTCAGACGAGAGAGTGGCCAGCGAATTCAGATCCACTTTTGCAACGATAGCTATTTTCTTCCAGTGTATTCAGAGGAAAGGCGAAGATACAGTCATTGAGCACCCGAAAACGCCCCGGAATGATATTATGTCGGAATTGATATGGTAAGAGAAAGGCGACTTCAGTAAACGAGCAAGCTAACGACTGCTAACATCACCCGGTGGTGTTAACATTAACGTTAACTCTCATTGTTATGGCTAGAAGAGCTAGCTGGCTAGCTGTCTGTCAAAACATAGTCTGACAGTGTGATTGAATTCCTAATGGGACTGACAGTGATAAGACTCAAGTAATAAGAGATTTTACCTTTCAGGAATTTGTGACCTAACAATTCGTTGGTTAACGTTAGGATGAGTTAGGATGCACTGTACAAACTCAAAACCTGCTTTTGCTTTCGATGCAATCTAATTCTGGATGAACTGCATAATTCATCCAGAATTAGATTTCCTGCGCTCTATGAAAGTATGTCATACAGTAACCCAAACATTTTTAGAGCTTATGTAGTGTACTTTACTCAAAAAGCATTCAAAAGGTTGTCATCTGCTCTGAGTAACAACATTATTACAAACACCGATTGTTTTGGCAGTGAAATCTCCTTCATCCATTTGTAAAGTACTTCCAAATTATATCAAGATTCTTTGCCAGAAGGGGGATATGTCAAGATAGCACATCCATTATATGATAATGATAATTGATGCCAAAATGAGTGAGTTGATCTTGTTGGGCTCATCAGAACAATGTGACATGTGACACACAATAGCACACTGCTGCTTCTTCTTTTTCTAGATGTAGCAGAATGGAATTACCAGTACAAACTTGTTTCGAGGGGTACTGTATAAGGACGAGGGTCTGTTTCAGTCCTCAGCACAAGGAGCCATAAACTCCATGCATCGCGTGAAGTCCCTTACTCTCCTGAAACAGAACATTTCACTCAAAAAGAGACACTGAAAGGACAGACATGTTTGCCAAGTTAAAGAAGAAGATCGCAGAGGAGGCGGCCACAGCACCTCGCAGTGGTGTTCGTATACCACGCACCATCAGCAAGGAATCCATCACCTCAGTGGGGGCAGACTCTGGGGATGACTTTGTAAGTACTCATCATCACCAGTCACTAGAATGCTACATCTTTGTGCTTATTTTCAAATTGTTGAGTAATCTGATAAATATCTGATAAATGGTAATTGAAATGAATTAGTAATGGTTAGGCTTGTTCATGACTGAGGAGAAACTAAGCGGCATTGTTTTTGCTGGAGGTTGTTTCTCGGCTATCGTAGAGACAAATCAAACTGTTACTGTTCATCTTTCAGCAGAATATCAACATCATTGATTAACGTCGATGACTTAATTGGCCCCGATACCCGATCCAGCTATTTGACTCAGTATCGGCAGATAACAGTATCTTTTGTCTTTACTCCCATAGTTTTGTAAAATAAATTAAATATCTCCATACTTGAATTGACAGCGCACAACACAGAGAGGGGAATTTTTGCTCGGACCAGCAGAGCAGCAGGAATATTTCCAGCATATTTAATAAAAAACTGTTCTGTATTCCGATTTAATCTGTTTTTGGCCTAATAGGTCATTTATATGAACTGAGTTCTTTTGAACAAAGCATCTTAAGTGTTTGTAGCTCATTTGTGTGTCCACCCTAGGAGGCAGCGTTGTGATTTTTAGGCTTGTGGTCTGAATGTTAGAGACACTCTGGCAGCTCCTGCTGGTGCTCATGGCCATGGTCCAGCTGCATTTTAATCCCCTCTGTGGCACATCCCAATGTGCAACATCGCTGCCAAATGTGTAGATGTCATTAGTGTCCCATCTCTCCTCTCACTGATGTCAACAGAAGAATAAATTGCTGCATGGTGAGATAAATCATTTAAACTGATGTAAATTCTAAATACAGAATTAAAAAGCAATAAAAGGAAAATAGATTGAAACATTAGTGATCAAGGATGCATGTTCTTGTCATAGGATTTCTCACATGTCAGTTGTCAGTCTAAAGTAGTTCTAGGAAAGTCACAGAAAAGTTCTGTAATTTCAGGTCAGTGCTATGATTGGATCCCTGACTGGCTTTTGAAATAGTCACAATCAGTCAGTTGTAGGTAACACTTCTTGGGTGTGACGGACAGTAGTTTAGAACCGCGCTGACTTAGTGGGTTGGTCTCTATTGTATTGATTGCATGTAGGCAGGATACTTTGTTACTCAGTGTTAATACACGCTTTTCCTGTATTGTTTTTAAGAGAAATATTTTTGGAATACCTTGTACAGGAAATCCATATCCGTGGTAAAGCTCTGTTCATTGGAGCAAACGGGGGTGCAATCCCTCACAGGGGAAGCCAGACTCCTGAGGCTGTAGTGCCGTCTCAGTTGCACTTGGCTAAATTATTTAGTGACATTGCTGAGTAGCAATACAGCAAGCTGATATTGTGTTTCTGGTACAACGAATACTTGTCAGTGTGGATGCAGTTTACCCAGCTTGTTTGCATGACACTGACAAGTGGATCCTTTCTTTTCTGCTTCCATTACATATATTTTATTATACCTGCAGCTGACTAGCCAAATACCAATGATAAATCATACATTTATTTGTAGTGCAACAGCAGTGCAGTGTAATAACTGAATGTCCTTTTGTGATCTAAAACACTAAGGATAAACTTCAGGTTTTGGACTTGATACTAGGGAATTCCTGCCAGTAGAGCCATGATTCCTGCAGTGAAAGTAACAAGCTACCACTGAAATGCTTTAAATTCAACATAATGAACAGGATGAATTTTAAGTGCTACCTAATGCTGTGTGTGTCTTCAGGCATCTGATGGCAGCAGCTCCAGGGACGATCTGCCCGCCCAGCTCCTCAGAAGGAATGATCAGATCCGGAAGCTGGAGGCCAAGCTATCAGGTAGGCAGGCTAAGGTTATCGAGCTGGAGCGATTCCACCTGCAGCTCTCAGGAGAGATCAATACCCAAGATCAGAGACACTTAAACTAGAGATGCACCGAAATCGGACGGTTTTTGGGTTAATCGGCCGTGAAAGTCTCATATTGTGCAGCATGCACGTAAATTTCACTGCCAGCCAAATTTAATGAGAACAGTGGCGCAGTCTGTAATTGGCTACAGTCACAGCTCCACACACGATAACATGTCACCGTGAGTGAAGAAGACCCAGCGCTCACAATTAGTAATACCACACATAGACTTTATGTGGGCTGCCCGGGTACAGTCCCCAACGTATATTTGGCAGAGTTAGAGAGAGGCGTTATCTTACGTACGGACACAGGGATATTTTACAAGCACATACCAGGCAAAGCAACAGTGAACCCACCTCGATCGTTTCGTTAGGCTACATCATTAACAACAAGCCTCCTCCACATGTGGCTCACCTGCTGCTGTCAAAAAGTTGTCGCAAAATGGGAGTCGTGTTTATAAAACTGCTGAGGAATAAAGTCAATGAAGCAGACAGATACAGGGAGAGAGTCAGAGGTGCTCGTGTGTCTGCAGATTAAAGCAGTTTGTGACTAAACACTAAAATAAGACGGAGGATTATGTTTAAGTAAAATGGATATAACTAATAGAAATAGAGTAATGTATCTTTTTCAGATAAAATATACAAATATATTCTCCCCACCCCCCTTCTTTCCCTACCACAGTTACACTGTCATTCTCTCTTATTTAAACCCAAGTGATGCACAGGACTGTAAGTGATAGAGCCGAACATGTTAGTTAATGAAATGACATCAGAATTATCAAACTGCCAACTTGTGAAGTCCTCTCATAAAGGCTGAGGCTGATGCAATTGCAGTGATAAATATTTAACACTGTATTATTTAAAAAAAAAAAAAAAAATTGAAGCTATTATACTTTGCCTGCATCTCTTTTTTTTCTCTGCAAACTACAGTCACACCCACAACAAATAAAAGCACTTTAGCTTAGAACTGGCAGACCATGAGAACATTTATATTGATAGGCTGTCTGACAGCACCCGTATAAACAAACAAAATTACTTTCTAGACTAACATGATACACATTATAGACAGAATATTGGATTAAACACTAGTCTTGGTAGTGGAACTTGAATGCCTCTGGTCTATGAGATTGACACCAGCAGGTCAAACAGACATTCTTTGTCAAAGGGAATATGACTACCGTAGATCCCGTCCGGAACCAGTTTGAAAGCTGGGATATATAACTGTGAAATTCTGTCTTGTAGTGTAAAGCAAATGACAAGTTATCATTGACTGTCACTGAGCAGTTGATGAGCCGGACTGATTCACTTTCAGTTAAATTCTGTTCAGTTTGTTTGGATATGCTGTTTTTGCCCGAGATCCGGATTCTTATCTTGAGTGAGTCAATCTCGCAGTAAGACGTTGAAACTCTTGTTAAACATTTAACAGTTTATCAATGCAGGTTAATTGTGATACTGTTAAAACTGCTAATTATTTTTCCTTTGGCTTTCACTTCCTCATCCATCTAAATGCACCACACCGTTTGGAAGCTTAAGCTCTGGTTGCCTGGAAGAACAGTGTGCTCTTCCTGTTTTTAATTTAAAGCAGAAAAGTGGATTTCTATAAACCTGACCTGCATCTACATGTTGAAAAAAAGCTGCACAGAGAGTGTTATATTCATTTGTTTGTCTTTTAAATTGTGATTACATTAACGTCTCAGAATGAATGACTATGATAATGTTTATTAGGTGTATATTCAGTGGGACAAAGTCTACCTGGTTTTGCATTTAGGGTGTTTTCCCCCCAGTATAAAGGCTCCTCTTCCTCTTGCAACCGCAGAAAAGGTTAAAGGTCGCACATTCTCATGCAGCCTTTAACCAGTATGGTTTTCTCAAATAAGAAAATCATTAATAGTTTTACCTTCCATTATTTCTCAATCATGTTTTCCCTTTTGCTTTCTCCCTCTCCTTCTGTTCACTTTCTCTCCTGCCTTTCTCTTTACTGTCATTTGTGTGTGTGGTTGTGCGTTGGGGTGTGTGTGTGTGTGTGTGTGTGTATATGTGTGTCTATGTACTGTTGACACCCCATCCCATCACCTTACTTCCCAACAATAGACTACGCTGAGCAGCTACGAATTATGCAGAAGACCAAGGACAAGCTTGAAATTGCATTAGAAAAGCATCAGGATTGTACGTACCTCTACTCTACTCCCAGTTACCTTCCTTTCTCTCATCTGTCTGTCGGCTGTAATAACCTTCACCTAGTGTGTCATCACTTCCCGAAGATCATTTTTTGCCGCAGATGTAAATATAATGGGCTTTAGAGGTTTGCTTTGGGTGCGCTGAATGCTTTCACCCTTTTTTATCTAAAAATCCACCCTCAGATCTTTTTCAGCACGTTGAGTTCAGAGTTCTGCATACATTGTCTGTTACTTTGTACCTAAAGATGTGATTTGAACTTGAATTCAGTTGGATGTATATGCATAAGAAACAAAGACTGCATTAAATAAATATAGCTCACTAGCTACTTGAGCTACGGTTATGAACATTACTGCAATGATTGCAGCCACACAGATTATTTTAATATCAACATTTTATAGCTGATATTTTATAGCTGCGTTGCATTCTGGTTTGTTGACTTACTGCCAGTGGAGAAACTGGCTCTTATCATGGATTTGTCCTGCTGTTTTTAATTGTTTCTACAATATCACTGTGGACTGTCTGTCCAACGCTGACGAATCATACAGTGGATATTTATGGTCCTGAGGATGGATTCTAGTGTGTTTGGTGACCTTTTTGTTGAAAGTTGGATTTTATGCTCATGAAGTGTCACAGTCTATGCCCTAATGTCCACTGGACATGACCGTGTCCCATTCAGGCCCTGTCATGGCTGCCGCCGGTTTATTTTGGTGGTGTGAAATTCACTATGTGAATGTACATTATTTAAATGCCTATGTTGATCAGTTGGCATTAAATTAATGTTTACCAATGGGCTTTATTTGTTATTGACTTTGTCTTATTCTTACAGAATAGTTTTTCAAAATGCAGTGTTGACAAATCAACTGTAAACTGTATTCAAAATGTGGCTGCTGAAGAACAAAGCGCTTGAAGACACTCTGTTTCCAAAGTACTTCAAGCACACATTGGAACTACAGAGTGGTAGCTCAGCATGAAAATGACACAACCGCATCCACTGGACATGAGGTGGCAATCGGCTGGTTGGCATGAAATTTGCAGAACATGATCATGTTCTTCAGAGGATGAACCATTTCCCTTTTTGGGCACTCCATAAGTCTCTAGTGCCACCATCAGGCCAACGTACCAACTTGTCTGTTAAAATTTCTCTTCTTAGGCATGAATATTTTTGATTTTAATGACCCAGCAGTTTTTCCCTTAGTGCTTCTCTCAGAGCTGACAATAGTGCAATGTTGTTGCTTCTATCTTGTACTTAAGTATTGTGAGTTGTAACGCAGCTTCAAGCAGAGGTAGACTTGGGTGGATTTCTTTCTTAGTTCACACACATATATTGCCGTGTTAGCTTTAACAAACGGTGTTGTAATTGTTAGCTGCCATGCATCGCTTGTCTTTGCCTGTCTTTGCTTCTGGGATGAACACTTCTTAATCTGACTCTAACCTTTCACAGCTACTAATGGTGCCACTGTCTGTGCTATTTAATATTTCTGTTCTCTTTGGTTGCATACAAACCTCTCTGTATGGTTTCCATCTTTCCCTTTCTCTGTCTCTCTGTCTCTCTCACTTTTGCCGCCCAGCATCCATAAAGAAACTTCAAGAACAGAACGAGTCTCACCAGGCCAACAGAGCCAAAATGGCAGAGGGGATGACTTTAGCACTGGAGAAGAAAGATCAGGTAAATGTCACTCTGTCTCACTTATTGTACTGTTCTGTTTTGTGACGTGTACTTATCTCTCTTTGTATCCTTTAACTGCAGGAATGGATGGAGAAGATGGCCACTGTGGAAAAGGCACGTCTTTAAATTGGTCACTTATACATACATACACTATATATATAATAATAAATAATATTGTAATACACTATTTTATGATGACATCTTGAAGTTTGACTGTACTGGACACCTAACAGAGAAAATGGGTGCTTTCACACCTAACCTGTTTTGGTCGGATCAGTTGAACCCTGGCGTGTTTGCCCGTTTAGTTCCGTTTGTTTGGGCTGGTGTAAAAGTTGTCTATTGAAGTCTAGTGGGGACTAACCAACTGGACTCAGACCTCTTGAAACAGAGGGTCGTGGCCTGCAAGAATTCAAAAACTTTTTGCTGACTATGAACTGTTTAGAAAGTAATCTCCTGATCTAGGCTGTATGCGATGAATAGCCTATATTTCTGTCAGATCACTTGGCAAGGTAACACATCTTTGTATTACCACATTGCATTTTCCCTCATACTGTGTGTCAGAAAGTGAAAAGCACTAGACACACTAAAAGTGTATTGTGTTTGGTTCCTGCTTCGTCGTAGTTGTCTATAATTATTTCCTTGGTCGGGATCAAACAAACCAGATTTCAGGTGTGAAAGCACACTTAAATTTGGCTTCTTCAAACCTGCACATGTCCTGAAAATGGACACATGTATGTGTACACTGGTATAATATAACAGTGTTGTGTTTATTTAGGACAAGGCTGCCCTGTCAGCGCAGCTAGAGGAGATGATGCAGCAAAGCTTAGTTCTCTTCCAGAAAAGGGATGACCTGGATGAACTGGAGGGCTTTCAGCAGCAGGAGCTCGCTAAAGTTAAACACATGGTGCGTACATGCAGAGTTGAATGGTTGGATTTGCATCATTACTTAACAACAGTGATGCAGTTTGCCACCTTCCTGTTCCTGTCATGTTGTGATTCAGTTGAACATTGGAGATGAGCTGGAAAGGATTTTGGAAAGGATGTGAGCCTCAGTGCAGAATAGGAGAGTCTCTTTAGCACTGAATGTGTTTGAAAGCACTTAAGTTGTTGAGGTGTGATTTGATTTCATCTGGGTTCATAAAAGCACTTTTTTTATTGCGCAGTATGTTCTTTCATTATGACATATTTCCCTTTAATGTTTGTCAGTTGCTGAAGAAGGAGGAGCAGCTGAGCCAGCGGGAGCAGGAGCTCCAGCAGAAGGAGGCTGAAGTTCAGTCAGCAAAGCGAGGGCTGTTCGAGACTCGGGGGAAACTCAAGGCTCTGGAACAGCAGTATGAGGAGAGCTGCAGACTCAACTCTGAGTTTGAAATAGAGCGGTAAGAAGGAATGCAACGGGCAGCAGTATGTGATTTTTATGATCATATAAATAGTCTGATGAAAAATGGTAGCTTTATGGAAAATGAGAATCTGTTAAAAATATAATTCTCAGCAATTACATTGGGGTTCCATCTGCTAACTTTAAAGTGAACAAATCTAAAAAAGAATTCAATATACACCCTGCTCTATGAAATGACAAGTTTGCATTTGTTGTTGAGCTATGATTTTTGTGAAATACCACGGGAAGACCAAGTGCATGTCATTGGATCTGTCCAGAGAGGAACTGCTGCTGCTCAGAGAGGAGGCAGACAAGAAGATCAGTGAGCTGGAGGGACAAAGCCAGGAGCTGCAGGCCGTCATCCAGCAGGTCTCTGAAGACTTCCAGAAGGTCAGTCCTGAACACAAGCTGCACTCTACTTCTTCTTAACGAAGTTAGTCACTATTCATTCATAAATAATTTGTCAAGGCAGTTGCCTGTGAATCAAGCGAGTATGTGATACGTGTGTTTTTCAGTCACAGAGTATGGTGTCATCTTTAGAGAGGTCCATCCAGGAATTACAGACTGAAAATGACGCCCTGAAGTTGCAACAACAAAAGGTCAGAACATAATCAAAGTGGGGCTTCATCCAAGTGTATGATGTAAGAATACAATCCATTTTATAATATATAAGTTTGGCACCACATTGTGAATGACATGTCTTTGACAGAGTATAGAAATAGTACAAGTAAAAACAAAATAGTCCTAAACTTATTTGTAGTTTTCCACTTAACTTCACATTTATCCATGCTGTTGCCATCTGTGATGTAGAACCAAAAATATTCTTCCACGATTACTTTTCACATGCTTAGTGTTGTTGTTCATTGCTAAGAAGGGTTAGGATTAGGGGTTAGCATGGTGAGCGTCACTGTCCTAGTTTACTGTATGTATGCTGGAGTACAATTAAACTAATTCAAACAGTCTGCTGTGCTTGTAGACTGAGAGTTAGCTCTTTTCCCACATTTTAACTATTTTTAAAATTTGATATCAAAATTGACTCCATAGTACAAAATATCAGTAATAATACGGTGTTAGGGTTTGATATCATTTGAATTTTATCGATTCCGATTCTTCTCATCCAATCTGGTTGTTATCAAATCCCAGTTTCAATTCCAGTTTGGTAATAAAAAAATGTGAAATGTTTTGATAACAAAAATATATTTATTCTTTTAAGCGTTTACTTTGAGTTGTATTGTTTCATTCTTTCAGTCTTTTTTACTGCACATTCACATTGTCAACACGTTTAAAAGACTAACAGCTAATTTTTGGATTTGGTTCTTATTTGGGACCGGTTTTCACTTCTGAACCCTGTAATTCAGAATGAGAATGTATCCAAGTCAGGGAAACATCTGTGGGGCATTCAGGAGATAAAAGGGGATAAGAGAATTTAAATAATTATAAATAATAATTGACTTCCAGAGAATTGAACAGAATATATCAGCCTTTTAGAAAAACAATAGTAACACATTGAAGAATCTAGTTAAACGGTTTGCTAGAAGCCTGTGAATGTCTTCCCTTGACTTCATCAGGCTGCTGTAACGGAGGAGGACAAGGAGCGCTTGTTAGGGGAACTTCAGAAGAAAGTGACTTCTCTGGAGAGACGGCTGCAGGGCAACCTCAGCCAGGACGAGCATCTGCAGGAGCTTCTCCAGGAGGTGAAGAACATCTATAGCTGGTGCTTAGTTCAGCCAGTGTTGGCTAGTGATCAGTCATTTGTGGGACTGAGACCAATTATCCATTTATCAACAATAGTTCAATGATAATTGAATTGGGATTCATGTTGTGCATTAAAACTAATAGCTAACATGTTAAGCTTACCTTTACATGTCTTTTATTATGACTCTGCCCTGTCCCTGTTCTAGGGAATGATATTCCGACATTGTTGGAAATGTGTTAGTTTGCAGTGCAGTTTTTGCCTTTTCAGAAGTCTAGCCTGGAGCAAAGTCTGGAGGAGACCAGAGCAGAGCTGCTGGCAGTTCGGACAAACCATGCTGATACTGTCAGCTCTCTGGAGGCACAGGTAAGCCAGTGCATATATTCACTCAACCCTGACTTGTAAAGTCCCTGCATCATCTGCAAAACCACGATTATACGTGGATATAATTTCTGTGGATTAAGTAGATTGATAACTGCTGAGGTATTTACTCATTGTGCTAAATTAGCAAACAGGTCACCATACAACATTGATGCTGTTGCAGCTTTCAGGTGAATAAAAAGAGACTATAACAAAGTGTTGACCTGACAACAATATGTGGCTTCCCAAACTTTCTGTCTTAGAACAGGCTAAATTGTCAAAAGGAAGAATTGTGTTAGTGAAGGCAATAAATCAGTGTGACAGAATGCCCCTCCAGCTCTGTCCCTCCTGTCTGACCTCAGGTATCCAGAATGAGTTGCAATATTACTGAGCTGCAGACCCTTCTCCGACACAAAGACGACTCCTCCAGAGCCTACAGACAGAGAACAGACACACAAGTAAGCAAACGGACAAAGTACTGCAAGAACAACAGATAAGAAAGGAGTCGAGTTTCTCTCCATGTGCATGGTTGACTGGCAGTGATTGAGTAAATCATGATTTTTAGCTCCACAGTTTTTATGCCTCATATACATTTACATTGTTTGGATAATTATGTCTTGTGGAACATAAGCAGAAAACTTCTTATGATTTCATTGAGTCAGCTCAAAGCGGCATTAATCAACTTTAAAATGCCAAAAAAGTGTCTAAAGAGACATGTGTTTCATTGGATTTTAAAGTTGATATAAAAATCTATTCAAAAGCATTATATATGAGTTATTAATTGTAGATCTATTATCAACTAGAGAATCTGGAATCACATGGTTACGGAGACTAAGGAAGCGTACTGTAAAGATTGTCTGACAGCTGACAACAGTAAACACTTGGCATTCTGGCTGAGCTAACTTTTAATATGTCTGCTTCTTTACCTGGTCACAATCAGTCATTGTATGTTTTCTATTTCAGATAGCTAATCTGGAGCAGCAAGTCCTAGAGAGTAGTGATAGACTGAAGAGTGCAGAGCAGCAGATCACAGAAAAGCAAAAGTATATGGATAAACTGGTGAGTACCACTACAGTCAAGAGCACAAAATGAGTCCAAAATACGCTTGATATTTCCTAAAGAGGCCGTTAGAGTAGACAGACTTGGCACTGACCCTATGATCGTCTGGTTGGAGGACATACTCTTAGCCCATGTCAGGTATAATTCTCAGCCAACTGGGAAAATGGCCTCGGAAAATAACATATAGAGCTTTTTTCACCAAAAGTAGAACTAACACTTCCCTCTATCAATTATTGGACAGTAATCAGTAAATGCTTAATCATTCAAAGCCTGTTAAAATAAATTGCATATTTTTAATCAAAAATTCACAAGTTAATTATTTGAGTTAACTGAGAGTAAAAATGTCTGCTTCTGCTCCACATGTTATTACTCAAAACATTTGCAAACAATATTCCAAATGTCAAACCAGTTTGTAGGATTTAATTCTTTACTTTGGTGTAACCTGGTGTTAGTTTGAAGAATAACAGTTGCAGACACCAATGTGCACTCTATATTTGTCATTTCAGTGCAAGTATTCAGACAGTGAAATTAGTTTTTTATAGTCTTCCTGGCCATGAAGCACCACTATGTACAGAAAATTAATCGGCCGAAAATAGCAAATATAGTGTGGAAACATTTTTAAAGCGTCAGAGAAAGATGCAAAAATCACCGTTTGCAGACACTGTTCTGCTGAATTGTCTCCTAGCACATGCCCTCCATCTGTTGCTGACTTCTTAGAAAACACAAAAAGGACACACGTGACAATGTTCGGTTTTCAAAAAAAAGGTGTCTATACAGGATAGAAATAAGATTAATTGGATTACATTCACAGAAAGTAAAATATATGAAGAGTCTATTAAAAGTAAATGGATACATGTAATTTACTTTACCGGACCCCCTTGGGCCTTGGACCCACCCACCATAGTCTCTCCAAATCGTGTGGGAAACGCTGAGTAAAAAGCACATTTTGACTATTTAATTTACGCAATGGTAAAAAAAAAAGAAAAGGCAAAAATGTGAATGTACTTTTTCAGTCCCTACCCGAGCGGGTGGTGATGGCGCAATGGGAAAGACACATGCCTTTGGTGTGACCCATCCACTATTGTGTCCCTGAGCAAGACACTTAACCCCTCGTTGCTCCAGAGGTGTGCGACCTCTGACATGTATAGCAATTGTAAGTCGCTTTGGATAAAAGCGTCAGCTAAATGAATAAATGTAAATGTAAATTGACCACACAAACCATTTAAGATTGGCGGGGGTATCTAATATGATAACTCACCCTCAATCCATCATGCTGATATCATGAGACGGCTTTTCACCTTGACGAGAAATATGGTCATATTTTAATATCGTGAGATCTCATCTCATTGCACTTTTTATATAGAGCAGGTCTAGACTGTACTCTTTGTAATATTAGTTACAGATACCCAACTATTCCCGCTAAATACTTTTAATATAAGAGATAATGTCAATTGTGAGTGTGCAGTCACAATATATATGATCTAATACAATAAGCTATTGAGCCACAGTGTACCCATTTGTAACACATATAGCATTTAAAAGAAAGATATGACATTGTCCACGTGTACTCCTTTTTGAGGGACACTGCTAATTTTCAGTCTTGTTAAAATCAAATGAAGGTGGGTTTTTGTATGCGTATGTTTAACGATGCATTTGTATGTATGTTTTTTTTTTTCAGCAGGGAGAGTGGAGTGCAGAGAAGGCCTTTCTGGATCAGCAGGTGTGTTTGTTACAGCAACAGAGTCAGGAGAAGGCCAGCCGGTTGGAGGAAAGCATCACGTCTTTACAGACAGAAAGACAGATGCTGCAGGAGAGGGTGGTATGTTCTGCTTGTCATTTTCAGCTCTTTTTATTTTTCAAAGATGTATTTGTAATCTATAACACTGTGCAGTAGTCATCCTGTTACACTGAGGGAGTGGGTTAATCGCTGTATTTCTTGCAGTGAAGAGAGAGCGCAGTTTGCTCTATGTTTTGTTATGCTATGTTATGTTGACTAATACTTTCTCGTACCTGTTTTTGTGTGCTAGGCTGATCTGGACAAGCAGAGGGACGAGACAAACGCCACTCTGAGGCAGCAGACAGAAGAGCTGGAGCAGTGCAGGGTTAGAACTTCAGAAGATCATATGCTCATAATCTCTGTTCTATTTGGCATGTTCTGTATTTTTAAATAGGAACGTGTAATGGAAACAATCCATCTATTCCAACCAGTTTTCTATTCTGTAGATGTATAGAGCAATAATGAAAATTTGGTTACTCAGCTGTCTTCACATAATATGATATAGCTTCACTGCCATATTACAAAGCCAGAAGCTTTATACTTAGTATTGAACATTCACCAATAGAAATATAGAGGTCTAAAGACTCAAAAAGATGATGACTCAAGAAGATAATTAAAAAAGGAGTGTATTTGTCACTCTTGTCTTAGTCTTGGTGTGTTCCCACAGGCGGAGCTGAACAGCCGGCAGACAGTAAGCACAGAAATTGCCAAAGCTCTAGAAGAAACCAGACGGCAGAAGGAGGAGCTGCAAACACAGGTCTGTGGGTAAACACACTTCTTGCAATATTCACAACAATACAAAGGCAACACCTAACATGGGGTCCCTCACAAATGATGTAGCAATCTTCCTGTGGACCAGTCACAAACACACTTATTCCTTTTGTAGGAAAGAAAGAACAGAAGAGTTATATTTTATCGTTATTCAGCGGACTGCGCCTTTATTTTAACACTCACAGATTATAAGACAAAAACAAAAAACAAAAAAAACAATCAGAGCTGGTTGTCATTCGCATGTACTTTGTAATGAAAAGTGGTTGGTTTGCTTGTTGTCAGATTGCAGGGATGACCACATCTCTACAGACCTCACAGCAGGAACTGTCCACTGTCAGTGAGAAGCTAGCACTGAGAGAGGAAGACATCAAAACACTCCAGAATGGTACAAGCACAAACACGCCTGAATTTCTTGTGCTTCCATTTTGTAATCATGAGTCTTCGTTCTTAATGTATTTCTTCTTTGTGTAACAGTAGCAAAGCGGTGGATCATGTTGTTATTATATATTGTCTGTCAATATGTCTGCTAACTTAACTTTTCTTGATAAGTGAGCTAGTCTCCCCTGTTTTTTTTATATCCGGGCAAAAACTTAATATAGCAATGTGATCTGTGGTAGAGGTGTCAGGTACATATACAAAGGAATCCTAATCAACTGAAAATAAAATAAAGAAAGCTGTGAATAGTGCACTGTTAGCAGCTTTGATCTATAAATAGTGGTAATGACATTTGAAAATCCATATTGTTTAAGTGTTCGTACAGGGAGTAGCCAAAATAATGCACCTTAGAAATGGACTTATAAACACTGCTGTAAGGATAAATTGGCTTTATTAGTCAGCCTGTCGCTCTGCAGAATTTGTCCGTATAAATGACATCTAATATTTAATATATTGGATTAGAATTTCTTTCAAATAAATTCAAATGTTGCGTGTTGTGTGTGTGTTGCAGAGGTGCAGTGTCGGCAGGCATCACTGGTCCAGCTGCAGGAGGAGGTAGAAAAACAGCGAGCCCAGCTGGAGCAGATGGAGCTGGACAAAGACTCCCAGCTGATCACCCTGAGGGAGGAGCTGCTCAGCCAGACACAGCAGCTAGATAGCTGCCAGGCGCGGGTTAGCATCTACACACAAAGTCAGAAATACCTAACCTTGCTCTTTGTACACACAGTAATGATGCAGAAAATAAAATTATTATTATAATAATTAAATTTAGGATTGGTAATTTTTGTTTTCAACTGTAATAGTTGTTTTGTTCAAGTCACCAATCTTTCATAGCTCATTATTGACCTGTCACCTGCCCATCACACTTAAAAAACAATATTCAGGGAAGACCAGTGTTCCATATTTGGAGCTCCGGCTTTAAGGTGGGGTACCACAACTAATAAATGATACAGAGCGAACAAGGACGCAGCAAGTAATGTAACTAATGTTAGCTTAGTTGTGGGTTAGCTACAGCTGCTGCTGTGAAGCTAACATGCAGAGAGGTCAAGATGTTCCCAGTGCAGCACAGCAGCTCTAGACAGTGATACTCACAACTTTCCTGCCGCTATAACATCACAGCAACAGCATTTCTTGGTGAACTAGAAATTAAGCTGAATGTCCGTGGGTTATTTAACAGTACTGACACAAAAACATGGCTGGAACTGCTGAAATAGTGTTTGTTTGTTTCCCATAATTACATTTTTCAGTGCACAGACTGAACAGACACCCTTGTCACATAACCCACCTTAAGACTTAACTTTAAGTTTGACCTTAAAAACATTCTTATCATATATTTCCATTTGGGGGTTGTACTGTCCATGTTTTCCCACACCTTCATTGTGGTTTGGTATGTGTTGCCCAGATCTCATACCTGGAGGTGGAGGTGGAAACCCTGACAGAACAGCTTCACAGCCCTGAAGTGTGCGAGGAGGATCAGAACGGCAGTGTGACGGTGGACGATCTGGATCACCTTCAGAAGGTCAACAGAGAGCTGGAGCAGCAGCTCAGCGATAAGAACAGGGTCAGCTGCCGTCTTACTCCTATTCTGTTGTTCCTCTAGATTTCAATGAAATGTATAGACCCATCACTGCACATAAAACACATTGGTATTGTTTTGCAGACCATCAAGCAGCTGCAGCAGAGACTGGCAGAACTGAAGAGGACGCTGCAGAAGGAACTGGTGAGACATGTTTACTGAACAGTTCTTGATAAGGGAACTAATCAACCCTGTTCTTTTTATAACTGGAGAAACAACTAAAGGAATCAGTGTGATCTAGAATAGAAGTGTTAAGTACATATACAAAGAAATAATTTATCAACAAAAGTGAACTGACTATACTGACTCACCATTGATCGAATCTGTAACTTTTAGCAGTGGCGCTCACTAGTGACTAGAGCTCTGTTGTCTGCTCAGCTGTGATTCACAGTACGTTACTACCACATTAAAAGCTTATTAAAAGACAACGGAACTAACTCAGTGGTCAGTAATAGGCTGCTTAGCTGTTACCTCGTGCAGTGCTTCTACATGAACTGAACTTAATCAGAATCGGCACTGAACGTTGGGCTGTATGAGCGCTGCTCTTCATGCTGAAGTGCCTTGAAATGGTGATGCGACTGCTTAGCTTAGAGAAACGTGAACAAAGTACATAGTGATTACGAATCTTTGAACTGATTGATTCATGATTTCTACCTCTGTCCTGCTTTTTTCTGGTTGCTATGCTGCTATGAATGCAAATTCTCTTTATGTCCACTTATACCTGCGGAAGTAATTCCAGCATAAATACATTTAAAAAGTTGCACATACCTCATTGACATAAAAAAATGATCAGACTAATGGAAACTTGAATCACATGTCGTCACTCTATGAAGGAACTGTATGATATTTAACAACATCCAATTTACCTTTCACTTAATTATTCTGTATTTAGTATTGTAGGTAAACTATAGATTCATCTTCAAACTATCATAACTACTAACTATGGCTTGAAAATTGACAATACTGTTAAATCATCTCCTGTCTGAACATTAGAAAATATTGCAGGAGTATTGTGTTAAATAGTACAGAGGTAAATGGTATAAATATAGATGGATATTATATATGCGTTTCCTTCTTTGTGCTTTGTAGAAGCTGAAGTCTGAGCCAGACACTGAAGGGAGAGAGAAGTTGCCAGAAAGCCGGGCTGAAAAACAAGACAGGGTCTGTCCAGACCCGCCTACAGCATCCACCCCGAGCCCCCCAACCTCCAACACTACGGTGACTAATACCTCAGACCTCAACGACTCACGAGAAATCAACTTTGAGTATCTCAAGCATGTCGTCCTCAAGTTTATGTCATCCAGAGAAGCTGAAGTAAGTCCTCAGGGCTCTATTTTTTTTTTTAACCCCTTTAGTTCAACAACTACATAGGCTGCATAAGTAAATAAAGCGTTCATGTGCAGCCCTGTAGGCCTGCCCTGGACTAAATGACTGACCCTGGCTCTGTTACACACCAAGTCTGATTCTGTGTGTCTTGCTCTGTCAGGCATACCAGTTAATACGAGCTGTATCTGTGCTGCTGAACTTCACTCGTGAGGAAGAGGACATGTTGAAACAAACTCTGGAGTACAAGGTTAGTGTTTCATTCACAGTTTAACACTTTATTTCAACACAGACCATTGTTTTACACATCCTGTATGTGTCAGTAGAAGATTTAAAAAGGTACTAAAGCTTTGTTCGTTGAATATTTGTGTGAAGTTTCACCAAAGTTAAGGGTGTTTCTGTGATCGGGGTAGAAAAGCCTTAAACATTTACATCATGGTTTGACCACTGACCTTGGGGGGATTGGTCAAGATCAAGATATTTTCAACTTAATTCAACACTGTTGCTCAGAATGGACCTCAAGCAAGAACCCCAAACAAACAGACAGATGGATTCATATAAGTGGATCATACAATATAAAAACACTAAGACACTTTGCAAACATTTCTCAAATATACCCCGAATTCGAATTCATATCAGACACACAGAAACTCCCCTATTTACTGGGAGAAATGCCCAGATGTGAAATAATTGCTGCAAAATATATCTCCTCATGCCAAGAAGTGAGGACCAGTGGAAGCTCAGACTGACAAATAATTGTACAGATTTTCAAATTATTATTATTTTGATCGTTTGATATTTTAGTAATTGTTTTGTTTTTACATTTGACACTGATTTTATTTTTATTTATTTATTTATTTAATTATTATTTTTTAATCAATTAATTATAAAAAAAAAAGTCAATTAATATAATTTATGTTTCATTTATTTATTTTATTTTTATTTTTTTTATATATTTTTATTTTTTAACACACACACACACACACACACACACACACACACTTTCTGTTTTATTTATTTATTTTAATTTCAATATATATATTTTTTAACACACACACTTACTGTTTTATTTATTTATTTTATTTTTAATATATATATTTTTTAACACACACAAACACGCTTACTGTTTTATTTATTTATTTTTAATATATATATATATTTTTTAAACACACACGATTACTGTTTTATTTATTTATTTTATTAAAATTTTTAATATTCTTTTTTTTTTTTTTACACACACACATACGCTTTGATTACTTTACGCTTTATTTACTTGTTTAATGAAATGTATGGGGTTGATTGTTGTTATGTTGTATGTATGATGCTTTGGCAATGTTGTTGTTGTTACAAATTCATGCCAATAAAGCTAATTTGAATTGAAGTGAATTGAATTGATCATACAGGTTTTGTGACTTGTCACATTCACCAATTTTCTAGTAAAAAAAAAAAAAAACTAAGCTGAAATCCTAGTGCCTTCATCTGAATGGATTTGGACTGAATAAATATGCTTCTAAAATGGGGGGAAAAATGTTATAAACTAATGTATATTCTGGTTACAATGTCAGTATAATGTGAATCATATTTGTATTTTATTGGCATGTTTTGGCATGACAACTTCAACAATTCAACCAATTCTCTTTAACAGCTGCAGCGGCAGGTGGACATCCTCTATTATAACACCTCACAGTGCAACATCACAAATAATACATTGCTTTTCTCCATCTCTTGCGTTCCCTTTACCACCTCCTAGGACCACCTAGGATAAGTACATGAAAATGTTCTTGTATTGGGGCCAATGTCTCTTCTGAGTGAAACATGTATATAATTTGAGCTAGTTTCACTGGTAGCTAACCTGGTGGCTGGTGTTTTCTGTTCTAGATGTCCTGGTTTGGATCCAAGCCTTCTCCAAAGGGTATCATCCGACCTTCAGTCTCAGGCACTTCAACTCACTGGAGCTGATGAGCGGAAGCGATGGAGGAAAAGGAGCTAAAGGACCACCTCCAAGGGGAGGACGTTCTTCATACAGTCTACGGTTCTTCCTCTGTGTCTGAGAAGGACTCTAGCTTTCAACCTTGAACAGCCTCCCGCAGTTTCCTCTGGCTCTGTGTGGGAAGGACTGTTGTTTTCTGCTCTGTAGGGACAGAGGATGGGCTGCACAGTATGTCTGAAGGATAAAGGCCTATTTATAATCAGTTGTTGATTTTAAAATGACTGGGATTTTTTTTCCCCAATCATTAAGGCAGATGGACGTTAGACCAAATGTTATTTGACCATAAAATATTGGTAAGACACTGTATTCACACTGGAGTCTCTCAAGTGTCTCAAGTCTAATTTTTCTTCCCTGACATATGACTCAGATCTGATGTTTTCTAGCCCATGAAAACAGCAGAAAGTGAGTTGGCATGTAAGAAAACGAGACACAACATCAGAAAGAAATAACAGACTGTCTTGACTGTTATTTTAGGAACTGCCTCATTCCTACCTGATTCCAACTACACAAATTACACCTGTGTTTTTCTAGAACAAAAAGCATTGTGACTTGATGTGACTGTCTTTACTGGACAAATGGTACAGCCTTTGATTGCTGAAGGACCTTTTATCTTGTCACTTTGTTAATCTTCTATTTTAAATCAGAGGGCTTCTTAATGAAAATGTGTCATTTAATGACCTGTACACGATACTGACGCTGATTCAGTTTCAGTGAGAGTTTATTTAATAGCACCTGCCAAATGGACATAAATTGTTCACATTTGTGTCAAAGGATCTAAATGTGTGTTAAGTGACATGAGTTTGAAGCCCTTTCAACCACCAACCATTTTCTTTGCTGTGATTGGAGTAAATTAGTTGTCTTTACCTGTTGAAATATTCATGATGGCATTGGAAGAAATCTGTTTACTATGTTTTGGTGCTTTGAAGTAAGACTACTTCACAAAGCTCAAGGGAATCCAGGCTGAGATTTCTGTCCAGTAGAAACCTCAAGTTCCAGAATGATCTTGAGAAATGAGAGTGCTGACATTTTTCATTTAGAGTCTTGATTAACTAGGTTGAATTTTAAAATCATCAAAAGTAAGTTGGAGCGTGTCTTTTAAAGAAAATTCATTGTTCTCATCTTTCCTTAAAATTTAATTTTCATCATATTTCTTACCACAGCTTCACTGAAATCGCCCTTACAAGCTGGTCTGAGCTAGAGCCCGCCAGTTTTATTACATGATGGTATATACAGAGTTTAAAAATCTGATAATGTCGGCCAATATATCTTTTATTTATACAGATACATAAATTGTTTTGATAAGGATCCTTTAAATTTGGTGAGTATTTGGGACCAAGAGATCTACAGTCAGCAATATATTCTAGTGTAAAAATAAACTTGTCAGCGCTGTCTGGTAAACAAACAACGTAATGGTTTTTAAAATACTGAAAACATACTGTAGCTTTGGCATTTCTGGACTACTAATTTGTTGTTGCCTGTCTGCCAACATAAACAGATGCTGAAATCAGCGGGGCTGTAGTTCAACAGCTTACTTAAATGGGTTTTAAAACAGCTTGGCCATTAGACTGTTATTGTTACTATGAGTTGAGCCTCCCAGCAGACCTTGCACTCAAATCCTCCCTCTGTCACCTCGAGTGACGGAACCTAATCTAACCATGGCCCTAACCTAAACCACCTCTAAACTAAAACATTTGACTAGTAGCTTGGAAGTGCTGTTTGGAGGCTCAGTTCAGGGTAAAGAAAAGTCTCTATTTTCAGTTGCTGCTACTAGAGGAGCAAAAATGGCTGGCAGAGCTGATACAATATGCACACAGACTGTTTTAGGTCCTTGAACACCAATATGAATGATTGAGACTATAGTTGTCCATTTTAAAAATAACAATGTGATTAAATAAGTGAATGCTATGTAAATGATGACTGGAGAACATGCTCTACCTGTACCTGCCTTTGCTAATGTAAATGAAAGTACATTCCACATGTTTATTTATATATCAAAATATGTGCATACTGTATCAATCAATGGATGTAAATGGTTTGATGTGAGGTCAGTTTGCAATATTTATCATCATCATAGACCAGAACTCATATATGTTTCTGACTCAGTCCCACTGTCTTTCCCGATCCTCCTCGCTCCGTGTGATGTCAGTCACAACACAATGAATGGTTATTTTTAAATTAGTGGGAGGCCCAGGGAATCTGCATGCCTGTGGTTAAACTGCAATTTTGAATCCCTAAAGCAGCCTGAGAAGTATTTTACAATTCTATTTGTTTCTAAAGGCCAGAGGATTCTGCGCTGGTATTCATGACAGTAATATGCAAACATTGTGAAGCAGAAATACATCAGGGTGCTGTCTGCATACGATTATCAGTCACAGAAGAAAAAAAAAGTACTTCAGGTCAGTTGTTGTTTTTCTTGCTTTTGAAGTTGTATCTGCTCTGAATACATTTGTTTTATGTTGGGATGCAGGAGCTGTCATCCTCTTGTGTTACTAATAACCGGTAGCAGACTGATGTAGTCACCCACACTGGGTAATCTGCATCCATGAGAATAAAAAAAAAACAATGAATGCACTTTTTAATCTGATTAATTTTGCTGTGTTAAACCCTGAAACAACTGTACAATCACTACAGCTTTTGTGTCTTTTGCTTTTTATGATTTAACAATTGCTGCCACAACTTTCCGTTCCCACATTTATTAATAATAAATCTGAAATGATAAAATTACTTCTTCTGGCTCCAAATCTTGCATATTTAGTGAGAGGGAAATATATATACACTACTGTTCAAAAGTTTGGGGTTGCCATATCTCAGCCTGGCCAATAAAAAGAAAAGATTATGGCTTAATCTGGGTACTGTTTATTGAAGCTGCCAGTTGAGGACCTGTAAGCTGTCTGTTTCTAAGATTAGACCCTCTAATGTATTTGTCCTCTTGCTCAGTTGTGTCCCACTCCTCTGTCTGTTCTGGTTGGAGCCAGTTTGCGCTGTTCTGTGAAGGGAGTGGTACACAGCATTGTACAAGATCTTCAGTTTCTTGGCAATTTCTCACATGGAATAGTCTTCATTTCTCAGAGCAAGAATAGACTGACAAGTTTCAGAAAACAGATTTTTGTTTCTGGCCATTTTGAGCCTGTAATAGAACCCGCAACTGCTGATGCTCCAGATCAACTAATCTAAAGAAGGCCTGTTTTATTGCTTCTTTAATCATCACAACAGTTTTTAAGCTGTGCTACCATGATTGTAAAAGGCTTTTCTAATGATCAATTAGCATTTAAAAAATTATAAACCTGGATTAACAAACACAACGTGCCACTGGAGCACAGGGCTGATCATTGTTGATAATGGGCCTCTGTAGATATATCCTTACAAATCAGCTGTGTGCAGCAACAACATTCTACATCAATAACAATGTCTACACTTTATTTCTGATCAATCTGATTATCATCTGACTATTATCTGATGTTATTTTAATGGACATAAAATTTTTCTTTTCTTTTGAAAACAAGGAATTTTCTGAGTGACCCCAAACTTTTGAATGGGTTCAAATAAATAAAAATATTGAATTTTATTTATTCTAATATGTGTTTATTCATACTTTTATCAATACATGTTTTCTTAATGTGGTATTGGAACATTTAATTATTTGTGTTTGTTGCTGATATCTATAGGCCTAATAGCCTTTTTTCTGGTGTTTTGAGTTTTGTTTTCAGTTTAGGTGAAAACATTATCAGTATAGCCTACATACATTTTCCCATTTGCAATGTATATCCTATAATATTTTAATTTACCTTTAGAAACGACTTAAAATCCTCAGAGATTATGAAATGATATTCCCTTTTGATTTCTACGTTGTTTCTTTCTCCAAATTTGTCTTGCATCTTGATTCGGTTGCTTCTCCAACGCTGCGCCCATAAGTGGCGCTGTTTTTATGATGTCGATCTGAAATCCAGACCGAAGAAGAAGACATTTCTCCGGAAACTACTTTTTCTGAGCACGCGGTGCGTCCGGCCTTTCCAACAGGGCAGCGAGAGGGAACATGGTGAGGAGCTGACACTCGTCTGTCATTTATGTATTTTTTCACGTTTATCTCAACTAAACCCCATTGAAAATATATTATACGTGTACATAAGCTTCTCGGGTAGTTGTTTATGAATTTGTCTATAAGTAGGCTGCTAACGGAATTGAATTAAATGTTATATTTCGGGTGGTACAGACCGACATTGCTAAGCGTAGTTGCTAACCGTAACGTTAAGCCAATGACAATATGGCAGGCTGTCGATAGCCTGCTTGCTATTATTGCTGGATAATGTTAACAGAACACACGTGCAGCCGATATTTCACTGTAAATACTGGTAGCAGATGGCTTGAATGATGTGAAGACGTGAAGTTATTGGTCTGCTAACTTTAATAACGTTAGCTGTGTTAGCTTGGCTGACTCGTGTCGGGAATAGGAGCTCCTGACAACGTTGCGTTAACAGAGCTGATGCTTCTCGAGCCGCTTGAGATGGCGTCTTTGAGTCTAATAATGTGATACGGTGGTTAACGAATGTCTTCTATCGTGGTCCAGGCCAAGATCAAGGCAAGAGATCTGCGGGGCAAGAAGAAGGAAGAGCTCCTCAAGCAGTTGGACGACCTGAAAAATGAACTGTCCCAGCTCCGTGTGGCCAAAGTTACCGGTGGAGCTGCTTCCAAGCTCTCCAAGATGTAAGTAACTTACTGGATGAAAATGATTTATCAGCGCTAAGCCACACTTTCTTGTGAGTTGACCAGGTTGGTCCAGATTTGACATGGCTGTTTCTGGCTATAAGGTCGTGACATGTACAGGAGCTGTCTTCTGTGTGTGCAGAGCCCCACGGGTTATAAACATATATAAATGTATTATGGCGTCAGTACTGTACAAGGGTACTATGAAATGGTAACCAAACTAAATTACAAAGTTCACTAAATTATTGTAGCTAATAGGTTTGGATTTTTTAGGCTCCACACTGCCACTATAGAATAAGGATGAAAACCGTAACGTTAACTAACTTTAAAATTTATAAGCCATTAGAGGAATTAAACCCCTACAGACTGTCAGTTACATGTCTGCCTGGGACTTCAGATTTTCCTCATTGGTTCTCTGGTCAAAGATGATATTTGTTGAGCTGATGTTTTGCTGATGCATTCAACACTGCTTACCAAAAGACTGAGACTCGAGATGACCTGAATATTCCTCATAATCAATGGATATTTATGTACATAGAAAAATAAGGAGGAAACCCGTGCAAGAGGCAGTGTTTTTAAAATTTCTTGTTAAAATTTTTAAAAGTCTGAGACTGCCAGAATTAAACTTCTGCAGACTAACAGTGGGCTTGGCTCTTATTTATTTCTTTAATTGTGTACAACTCTACTTCTGAGGCTGATTTGTCACTAAACCAAAATCTGGGGTGCAAAAATCAGCTCCTGACTTTGTTTGTTCGTTGCAGCCGTGTTGTCCGCAAATCCATCGCCAGAGTCCTGACTGTAATCAACCAGACACAGAAGGAGAACCTGAGGAAGTTCTACAAGGTGAGAGAAAGCAGCCACCATAGATTGTAGCAAGCTCAGCTCCTCACTGAGCACAAACATGGACAAAGACATGTCTGTATGGAACTTCAAATTTTCCTCATTGGTTCTCTGGTCAAAGATGATATTTGTTGAGCTGATGTTTTGCTGATGCATTCAACACTGCTTACCAAAAGACTGAGACTTGAGATGACCTTAGTATTCCTCATAATGACTATTTACATAGACAGCGTTAATTTTTTTTGACTTGGCTGTTTACTGGGAGTTAATAATTAACCAATAGTAGTAATGTTTCTATACCACACTGTAGAAAAGGCCCAACTAATGACTGCTTTTAATGGTGTAACATCAGTTTCCCTGCAACATTGAGCACTTGTCATGTTGCCACACTTTGTTTTGATCATTTACATAGTTACTCAGAAGGTGTTTGAAAATATACTGTGGCTGCATGAATATATTAGGATGACGGATGATGCATAAAGATGGTTTCCCAAGAAAACAACGGCATTCAGAACATGGCCATGAGGGGAAATTTGCATACTTACTGCTGGTTGTGGCACTTGAGGATGTAACAGAATGGAAGAGGTGGTCTGTAGGGCAGCTGCCTAAAAGTCTTTGTCATGGTATGCCAAGCAGATGGGTTGATTGTCTGCAGCATGTAAGTGCTGTGATGTCCCTTTTCAAAGGAATGACCTACCTTCTGATGGTAGATGTGTACGCAGCTGGCCACCTACTAATGCAAATATGAAAATAATAAATAAATGTAGCAACAGATCATTGAAATAACATTATTGACATGTAAAGACTTTGTGCTCACTCTATGAGCTTGTTGATTTATAAAAATTATACCGAAGTATAATACTGAAGTCCACCTCTAGAAAATTTCAGTAACAGTTGTAGGTGTACGTCTTCCTGTCCTTCACTTCTCAGAGTTATTATTTTGACAGCATGGTGTTTTCAACTCAACTGAAAGTTAATTTCCTTTCTTTCAGGGTAAGAAGTACAAGCCCCTGGATCTGAGACCCAAGAAGACCAGAGCTCTGCGCCGCCGACTCAACAAGCATGAAGAGAGTCTGCGGACCAAAAAACAGCAGAGGAAAGACCTCCTCTACTCCATTCGCAAATTTGCAGTCAAAGCTTAGAGGCTTTTTCTATTGATAAAATAAAATCTGTGTAAAAGACGAATCATTTCTTGCATTGTTTATCTGCAAACATATCTCACATTGATATTTGTTTCTATTGAAGCAAAAATCAGTAGTTCTCATTTACATAAGGGTTCTCCAGGGTTTGAGTTGTGTCCTTAAAGGCAACCCCCAACATCATAGGTGTCATTAGGATTTCAATGACATCTCTTCAACTCTTTGAACAAGAAATGTGCTGAATTCTCAATGTAACTGTGGCTTTGAGCTTGGGTCAAATTTCAGACTGGTTTGTAAATCATTCGTTTGGACAACTAAGTCCAGTTGGAATACACTGCTCAAAAAAATAAAGGGAACACTTAAACAACACAACGTAACTCCAAGTCAATCACACTCCTGTGAAATCAAACTGTCCACTTAGGAAGCAACACTGACTGACAATCAATTTCACATGCTGTTGTGCAAATGGAATAGACAACAGGTGGAAACTATAGGCAATTAGCAAGACACCCCCAATAAAGGAGTGGTTCTGCAGGTGGAGACCACACACCACTTCTCAGTTCCTATGCTTCCTGGCTGATGTTTTGGTCACTTGCTGGCGGTGCTTTCACTCTAGTGGTAGCATGAGACGGAGTCTACAATCCATCCAGGATGGCACATCAATGTGAGCTGTGGCAAGAAGGTTTGCTGCGTCTGTCAGCGTAGTGTCCAGAGCATGGAGGCGCTACCAGGAGACAGGCCAGTACATCAGGAGACGTGGAGGAGGCCGTAGGAGGGCAACAACCCAGCAGCAGGACCGCTACCTCCGCCTTTGTGCAAGGAGGAGCACGAGGAGCACTGCCAGAGCCCTGCAAAATGACGTCCAGCAGGCCACAAATGTGCATGTCTCTGCTCAAATGGTCAGAAACAGACTCCATGAGGGTGGTATGAGGGCCCGACGTCCACAGGTGGGGGCTGTGCTTACAGCCCAACACCGTGCAGGACGTTTGGCATTTGCCAGAGAACACCAAGATTGGCAAATTCACCACTGGCGCCCTGTGCTCTTCACAGATGAAAGCAGGTTCACACTGAGCACATGTGACAGACGTGAGTCTGGAGACGCCGTGGAGAACGTTCTGCTGCCTGCAACATCCCCCAGCATGACCGGTTTGGCAGCGGGTCAGTGATGGTGTGGGGTGGCATTTCTTTGTGGGGCCGCACAGCCCTCCATGTGCTTGCCAGAGGTAGCCTGACTGCCATTAGGTACCGAGATGAGATCCTCAGACCCCTTGTGAGACCATATGCTGGT
>NC_060170.1:3278993-3309747 GCF_021292245.1 Micropterus dolomieu | reverse complement strand
CAGTTAATTTACAGTAAGCCAATTACTACTGGTACTATTATCTTGCCTGCTACCACTGCTGCTGCTGGTTCTGTATGACACCTTAATGGTTGTGATGGTTTTAATGCATTTGTAAAACTTTCTAATACCACATGCTGTTATATAACATGCTTTTATGCCTTATCATACCTTTTGCTTCATATTAGGGTGTAATGTCTTTTAATATCTTATCAAATAAACATAATATCATTATCAATCAATAAACATCTTATCATTCTGTAGAAGTCCAAAATACCAGCCCTGATTTTTCAGCACGGGAACTATAATGTTTTTTTGAGTTTTTCATTTATTTGTAACAGCAGAAAGTGAATGTCATTCTGCAAAGGCTTTGATCAAGGCTTTTGTTGATGGTTTCATGCAATCCCAGGCATACTTGACATTCAGAACAAAGCCAGATTCTCCCCTGGCTTTCAGGAATGCTGGCTGGGTGACAGCAGCCTGAATCTAGGCTAATAAAGAATGTGCCCATTGTAGTGACGGTCAGATCTTCCTTTTCTGTCCAGCGCTACTGCTGCATGCACCACAGACAGCTGCTGTCTGGAGGCTAAAGGCTATGACGCGTATTTCTCCTGCATTCCTGCACTCACACTGGCTTTATTCATCAGACAATACTAGAGGGGATTTCTGGAAGTGATCTGGGCAGCATTTCAATCCGTACTACAGATAACAAGACGGAAGATAAAAGAGTCTTCCCTCAAACTGTTTAGAGCTTAGAGGGTGTTCTGTCTACACCAATGGCCTTACTTTGGCAAGCGAGGTGTCCTTTAAATGTGTCCTTTGACCTCTTCCTGCTGTGCTGTAGTATCTGGACTGGATCCAGTTTCATACTTCCACCTTTTAAGAGGAGAAGGAAGAACCTATTATCACATCTGCCATCAGAGCAGGACCAGCAGGAGTCACATGTCTGCTTCTCTTCTGCGTCAAACTCAGCAGAAACAAAACATTCAACAAAAAGTTCCTTAAACTCAAAGCTTGCCATGATTTAAACAACCAAGAAATCATAATAACAATTATCTTAAATTTTTTTGTTTGAATACATTATGTATTCAAGAACCTGTAGCCGATGATATCGTCCATCCTGATGTCTCATTGCAGACATTGTCCAATGGAAATTTTGTAGACATCGCCCAATCCTACTGTACACCAGCTGCCCAGCACTAAACAGCTGACAGACAGAGTAAGCAACAGGCTGGTTAACATAGCCTAAGCATTTTAGTCAACAAAGACTAAAAAAAAAAACTTTACAACTCTTCTATTAATATAGTGAACCATGATAAGATGGGACCCAGTGGGGAATGCTGCTAGGGAGCAGTGCTGGGTGTCCTCTCCTATAAATATGTTTCTCATGCTTTTGAAAAAAGGTTTCAGCACATCTTTGGGTTTCTTTGAACTCTCAAAAGAACATTCACATTAAAGTGTTGAAAATCCATTCTCTAACAGACTTTTTCAGGGTTGCAGGAACAAGTCCTTGCACAGACTGAGGTTGATAGTCCATTACAGAGCTAATACAACCAAACACATTCACAGCTAAGGGCAGTTTTTAGAGTTTTCAATAAGCCTAACCTTGTCTGTCTTTGCACTATGACAGGGAGAAATGGGGAAAACATGCTAACCACCTATTCACCTTGTTAAAAATTACCCATATTTGCCGCTACTCTATAAGAGCTTGGTCACACAGCAAATGTGATGCATTGAGGCCAACTGGTGCTTAAATCAATCTCACCCTGTCAGAAGGGGAAAACCCCATGTAATCCCCTCTGGCTGGTTCACACTGACACCCATGCAGCGGTGCAGATCATTTTCACCACTAGATGTGCTGAGGTTTGGCAATTTTAATGCACTTAATGCCTCCAGATCCATAGGGACATGTCAAATATTCAACACCTAATGCTGCCTCTCACAGATGTCAAATTACCAGCGCTCAAGCTGTGGAGCTGACAAAAGACAACTCAGACAACAGACTGTGTTGTGAAACATGAGGTGAGGTGCATTACTGCCTCATAATGACTCATGCTTTGTTTAAATTAGGCGAATGTATCTCACAGCCACTCTTGCATCATGTTCCAAAATGAAAAACTGTTTATATCATCATCTGTGCTCAAGATGTGGTTAATCTAATTAGTAGGGAATGTATTTGACACCCTGCAAGATATGGAGCTTTAAGAAAAATAAAAGGGAATCAGATCTCTGCCTTGTTACCAGGGCCCTTGTGCACTGACCTCAGCGAACAAGCATTCATAACAAAAGAAAAAAGTCTATGGTCATCTTCATGTAGAGACCTTAATGCATCCTCTTGATTTACACACCACAGCAAATATTTCCACTGACACCTCATATGCAGAGCTCCAGTTCTTTGGATAAAAGTGAGCAGTAACTCTTCCTCTAGAGACTAGGGATGGGAACAGAGACGTCCAGACTTCCGGTGTGGCAGTGATTTCACCCATTAGGTTGGCTATGCCAAGCATATCAGTGAAAGGAATCCAGTTTCTCTAGCCATCCTTAGAGACAGGGATCATGTGGCGGATCCCAGCACGCTGAATGATAAAGAGTCAAATAAGAAAGTAGATTTACTGCCAGATGTTGGCAGACCATGCTTCATTTCACTTGTAAAACAGAGAGCAAAGCAGAGTGAGCATGAAAGCATGAATAATTCCAGGACATTCTTTCGGGGGAATAGTCTGAGTTGTCTCATCAAGGAAATGGCAGCAGGAGTGGATACCTAAGTGTCTGCAGAAGACCTAAAACACCTAAAAGTACTGCTTGGGGAGTGCACAGATATTCAATTAAAATAATTTTTCATATCACCTATTAAATATCACAGGCCTTACAGAATAACATGCAGTTCTTCAACCTGTTGCCATCTTCTGTAAGATGTGTAACATCTTACAGAAGATGGCAATTGCAGGAAGGAATTTTCACAATATGTAATGTGTTTTTGTTGAGTGTGTTGATAATGTAACTAGACACATTTACTCAAATGCTTCAGTACAATTCTGAAGTACTTTACTTGAGCATTTTCTGGTACTTCATACTTCTACTATACTATAGTTCAGAGGCAACTTTTTACTCCACTGCATTTATTTGATAACTTTACTCACTAGTTACTTTGCAGATTCAGATTGATGAATACAAAATATGATCAACAAAGTTATGATGCATTATGATGCAAGACTTTATTGATCCAGGGAGGACATTCACAGCTACTCAACACATTATAAAGAAGTTATAATTAACCCCACCTATACTGTTAAAGAAATATTAGGAGCCAGCATTCAGGTGCAAGGAAGAAGGTTTTCAGAGACTGATGAAGTCTTACACAGCAAAGTTTATTAGACTCAGCCAAGCATCCAACGTGTCAACAAATCTGAAGAATACTTCCTGTGGGGGTATTTATCCAGAGATTCACTAAATGTCCAACTAAGGTTATTGTTCACCCCTCTATACATGTGTGAAGAGTCTTTTGGTTACTGGTTCAAATCAAGACACGTTGTGTGTCATTAAAGCCATATGCAACCCTTTCTACACACAGTCAGTCAGTCTGTCTGCAATGAAACAAAATAAAGATAATCTCGACCTTGGGTTACCTAACAAATGTACAACAGTGCATCAATCAACTCAGCTGTGTCAGTCAGTCAACAAGCAGGCAGAGAGGAGGGACAGAGTCTGACCTACTGCTTTGAGTCCCTGGCTGTTAAAATTATAATTCAAGAATTTAATAACAATAATAATATTCAGAGTTTTTACATAACAACAGAAACCTAACTCAGGCCAAGTGTCTGCTCAGAGGGGTCAGAGCCAAACTATGGACATGTGCAACAAAGATGTCTGTGTTTTCATCATAAAAAGGAAATGCCAAAAGGGATATTTTACATGAAATGTCACATAGCCTGTACTGCATTAAATTACTGAAAAGGACAAAAGGATTCTTAGGAATAGTTTTCCTTGTTAAGATGGTTTTAATGAGGACCCAGTCCCATTGCTGCATTGGAGTTAAATAATACAGCAGCTTCGCAGGTGAGCGTGTTTTTTTACTGGTTTTCTGAGTAATTTCTTTTTGCTGGTCCAGTACCACACATTAAAGGGATAGTAAATGTTCATTAAATTCATTTAAATTCAGCTAGTATTTCCTCATGGTTTGCTCTCCCTTTTTTGTAAAAATTATTTCAATTATAACTCCGTTTCTTCATGCAGTGTTGTGTGGTTGCATGTAATTTGTTTGTTTACTAATTGTTACAACCTACCGATACATAAACTAGACTCCATGGCTTAGACTTTGGCTTAGAATAGTATTTTGCTTCAATACATATTTAAATATTGACAGGCTTGTCGTCACACTTTCTACAGTACTCCAAAAAACATGCCACCTTATTGAGGCTAACTGTAACGCCTTGGCGATGTGCATCCAATAATTTGGGGGTGGAGCTTCTGTGGGAGCACTGAGAGGAGTGGTGCATTTGTTTGGCAGTTGAGTTCAAATATCAACAGTTTTTCTGCAGAATCACTTATAATCCCTTTAAAGTGAATATGAGGGAATGAGGGCTGTATTTGTTTGTATTGTAATAGTCTGTGGAACATTTCTTCACATGGAGTTGAACCCCATGCTTGATTGCTCTACCTTGTGCTTCAAGAGTCAGAACACACACATACACATGTACACTGTGCTTTTCCCAGAGAACTTCAGACTGGATATGTTTACAGGAATGAGAGTCTAATGTCCACTGAGGACATGTTAAGAGTGTTTTGGATTGTTTCGGCTTTCCTCATCTGATAACTCTAAATGCGGTGTTAATAACCCAGCACATGAGTAAGCAATGGGATTGGAGATCTCAGCCAGGAGGCTTGTTTCACTGGAAATGCCCTTAACAGTCTTTTGATTTGATTACACAAGACACTTGTGCTTCCTGTAAGTGTGAAAAGGTTAGATAACTCTGGTCAACAACCTGCATAATACATTAACATGTCATTCAATTTTACCAACCCCTTCATGTTTAGCTGGTTGGGACAGCTGTGTTAGTCTCTGGGTCGGCCATACTTGTAAACACCAGTTGTGTTTGTGTATTTTCATTGGCAACATGAAACCACATGCAAATATTTCCAGAAACTACTGTGAAGTTGTTGGCTACTTTCAGGGTGGGATATTGCAACATGAAATCAAGACTAGCCATTACTGAAAAGTAAAAAAAAAAGTACCAGACAACTGAGCAACTAAAAAAGATTGTGTGATACGATAAAACACTCCTGATTAGCCTCTAAATGGACCTAGTAGCGAGATTGTTTTGTAAACTGATGTTTCCAAGGTCAAGGGTGGACTTTCATTCTGAATTTTCAAGCTAAGATGCATAAGAAGTCTTTAAACTGGATTTTTGACATTTGGGTTCAAGCTGGAAACAAACCTTTAAAAGGTTTACTGGGAGAATGTGTTAGCAAAAAGTTGCCCATAGCTACACATCCAGCAGATACATAGCAACTTTAGCACACATTTGAAATCGTATCCACCTGATGAATGCAAAGCCTCAAAAATGTAACTACATGTAGTGGATACAGCAGCTAAGGAAATACCACGTGGAGACTGCAATAACTGTGTTAGGAATCATCTCTTTTTCAGTAACACACATATAGCACAGCCATGTCCACCTTCTGTTCTGCTGCGATCACAGCTCTCTGTTACAGTGAGTGAAATAACGTAAACAGTGATTACAACAATAGTCTCCTCTTCAGTATTGAGACAGGACAAATTAGAGGTTACCAGGATGTAACTCCAGTTAGATAAACATGTACGCAGCTCACTGTCATTCTATATCACAAAGTAAATTGATCTATGCAAACACAGTCGATGTGAGAATATAAATAAAGGCGGTACTACCTGATCACATATACATCCAGCTAGCATTGTGGTGACGCAATGAACAGGTTTTATCCAGTGCAGAATTACTAGTCAAAACCTACATCATACATATACAGTGGAACCACCATTAATCCCTTGCATCAAGTGTACACCAAGTTTAAGTTCTTTTAGCTCTGGTGTGGTCTTCACCAACTGCGCGTTCCAAGATGGCTGCAACCTGCAAGTGTGGCTGAACAAGCCGCCTGAGTTTACAAAAATTGGATTTCACAAACACTCAAAACGAACTCATTTTTAAAAGGAAATGATCAACACAGTTAATCTTTAGTGTTAAAATATTTCCTGACATGTACAGTATATATTATTTCTGTCTTTTTTTCTCTATTTTCTTTTTCTCCTTAAGGGAGGAGAGGTCTGTTGTATAAGCCTGTGGTTTCTTGACCTCTCCTGACACATGTCTTATTTTTGTGCGAATAAATAAAATAATATAAACATTTTTAGATGATAAATGTTCCACTATGTTCACCAGCTGGTTGCTAACTATGTCTCTCTTGAATTTGGTGCAGGGTTGTAGGTTGTGCACAGTGAGAGTGTTTGTCTGAGTTTTATGGCGCCTGCTGCTGCTGATGAGAGCAGGGAGTTGATGCTGTAGAACTGAGGGGAACTGAATGGGTGTTAATCTGTAGCTTGGTCATACCCATTCTTAATATAAAAATATTAACAAAGTAGCACCTTTTAAATTGCTCAGAAAAGTGGAATGTCTGCTGCGGAAGATTATGTTATACAATTGATTACTCCAGAACAATGGCTAAGTGGACCTTGTGAGTTTCTAAACTGACCATTTGTTAGTACATGGAAGCATTACTGATAGTGTGTGTACATGTTTTGAAGACCACAGAAGTGGTTCAGTGGGAGATGAGTAGTTTTTTTTGGATTCCATTCCTCTGTTGTGGCAATCACTAGCTCTCCCTTGGCTCATTGTCAGAAATCACGACCCCTACTATCCCAGCTGAACTGACCTCACAATAAGAAATAAATCAAGGATTTGGAATGTAGGACTGCTCTATACAAAAGGTTATTTTCTCAGAACGTCACTTTGCCCCCTCTTTGAAAAGCTTCACATGAATATATGTTTTAATGTGAAATGCATCTGGGGTCAGAGCACATCCAGGGTTTTATAACACTCATCATATGCTGTTCACACTGACAAGAATGTGTGGAAATCCCTGCCTGCTATGCTCCTCCCAGGAGAAATGTCTTTCTCCACTGATAAAAACTTCATCTGTCCTCAGTGAGTGCAGGTAACACAGAGAGGCTGAACGCTCTCACATTCCCACAACTTCTATCAACATTCAACACTCCCAAGTGCTTAGAGCTCTCTGACCAAGTAGCAAAGCCAAAACTCTCTCTGACTTTCATGTAAGATGCTGATTATGAAACCATTTACAAGCCTGACTTGAGGATTTATGCTCATAAAACTTTTCTTGCGTCATGATCACAGTCAATACTTACATCTTACCAAACGTATCATACACATTGTGTAATGAGAAAAGTTGAGGAGCAGTATTGCTAAACGTAATTAATGTAGTTTAACTAGTTTGTAGTTGTTTAGTGTTTAACCATATCAATTGAGGTCATGAATCTAAGTGGTCATACAAAGATTAACAGAATAGTAAAGTAGAAAAAACATACTTCAGCTACACAATATAGATTTTCTTATTCAGTATTTGTTTTAATCTTTTTGATTAAGAATGATGATGATAAAAATATGTGAGAGAGAAAAATGACTCTTTGGTTGAATGGGTGAGAACTGGTGGGAATATGCAACCTATGACGAAGGCTTGCAAATAGATATTTCTTCGCTTTAAGGGGTCACAAGTCAAAAAGGTTGGACTACTACGTCCTGGGAATAGTTTTTAGGAGTTATTTTAGTGTGAAGTAACTGGTGTATTGGTAAACTTTGTATTTACAATGGAAGGAAAAAAGAAACTAGGCCTATGCTTTATATGCAGTATCTTTGTGTGGTAGTTTTTACAGGCATTTTATAATATTGTACAATTTTACATTTATGTACAATATACAGTATCATCGTAAATCTGGGAAAACCACAAAGATACCATCATACAAAGTGTAAGTACTTTTGGCCCGTTTGCAGCAGGTGATGGTGCATCATCATCATCACCATGCTGACGTTGGTCCATCCATAATCCTTTACACATTTTGGACATTTGGACCTTTCCTGTGGTGCCACCATCAAGGTTTGGATAAAGAGAGGTCACTCTTTAGGCCTTTTTCTAGCGGTCATACATGTTGTTTTGCGAGTCATAAGCAATCAACCTATTGTATTGTTTAAGTATGAGGACGTGTTGCAGCCATAATACACATAATGTGTAACATATGTACATTAAAGTGCAGTGTTTCCCATTACTTCCGCCATAGTTTCAAAATGAACCGAAAATATTTTTACACATCTCATAATAACATTACAAACTTCTCACGTTGTGTTTTGTGGGCGCTGCTGTAAGCTTGCACGCTCACACACTTTGGCATCCCACTCGAGACAACCACTTTTCTTTTGAGGTAACTACGGTTAACGGTCTGTTTCTGTCACTCGTTTCTGAGAAGGCGATTAGGCTAGCCGAACCTAAATTTGGAGTGCACACATATTCAAGCCTTCATGGTAAATCCAGTGAAACGGACCGGTGCGAGCTGACCGGTAGGTTAGAGACTTTATCCTGTCATTATCTCTCTTTACAAAGACAAGTATGAGAGTCCTACCTGAAGAGAGGCTGTGAAGTCTTCATGTTATGCGGTACAAGAACCACATACAGCATAATTTATCAAACTGGGTTGGACTTGATGAATAAAGAGCCTAAGTCAATCGCTTCCCCTTCCGACCCATGGGACCTTATTTCGGAAAAAACATTTTTTGATCCTGTTTGAACTGTGCCCTGAATCACATAGTATGATGTTTGTCATTTTAAAAGATAAAGTTGTTTGTCAAGAAAGTTGACGGTTGTCGTTAAGCAGTAAAGTTACATTTAGTTTTGTGTGAAAATCGTTCAATGAACTACATCTTTCGACTCTCACAATATACCTTAGCAACATGTTAACGTGGTTATGCCAGCTAACGTTGATTGCTTGCTTGCTACTAGCTAGGTAACTTAGCTGTGTTCCACGCAGAAATATATCTCACCTGATGTGTTTAATCGAACAACTCCTGGTCCTTTTCTCACTTCATCTACACATGTAAGTTCTTTGACGTTAGCTTCAGTAACGGTAGTTTCAGTTATTGAGAGTCTTTTGGGTTTGTTGAAGTTATGTATTTTCATTATTTTATTCATTATTTATAGTTATACAATGGGTTTATGATCAAATAGTTTACTAGAGCACAACATTGTTTACAAGGGTGCAAAGTTCTTCATAGTTAGCCTCTTAATTTTGCACCAAATGAATGCATTTAACTTTAAAATGTACAAAATGTTCTTCCAGGGGGGCATGCCCCTGAGAGGGTCCGAGACCCACCCACCATAGTCTCTTATAATCCGTTGGGAAACACTGAAGTGCTTTTTGTATCACACACGCTTCATTACCCCAAACCTGCTGCAGCTGAAAGGGTGTAACAATGAAACGTTTCTCCCAGCTGAAGTCGCTCAAGCTCACAAGAGGTGAAATGAAACACCTCATCAGCGCTGTGGAGATCCAAGAGAGATGGGTGGGACTCTTGACCTAGTGAAGCTTCATTACCCCCCACCCACAGAGAACAATGTGTCCAACATGCTGACTCTGAGAAAACCACAATGATATCATGGTTCAGACCAGGAAACCCCCCAAATTATGTTGAGAGGGACACAGCATGAAGATCCTTTGGACAAGGGCAGCAGTGTGGTGAAACATTTCCACATTCACACTCGTCAGCTCATACTGGGACTCTTTTCACAGAGGGGACCCCACAGGAGACAGGAACTTAGGCAGAAATTGGTCAATAGGGCCTGTATCAAAAATTAGATAATTGAGGATTCACTTAGATTTTAGTGACCTAATCTATTCATGTGGTTGCCACTGGATCATTGGTGCACTGAATGCAGCACTTAAGACTGATCATGCAAATTGCAAGAAAAGATGACTGTTTTCAAATATGTCTAGTCCAATAGAACTCAAAATAAAATAGCTGAAAAACGGGGCAGAGTTGCCTCACTGGAAAAGTCTCCAGCATTGCAGCTGACATGGAGTTTTTTAGAGGGCATTGCATCACCGATTTGTTTTAGGGAACATTTTGTTGCCAGGCATCTTTGTGTCAGTGGGAACTTTGGTGACATTTCCAAAGTCTAGAAAAGTACTAGGGGAGAGGGGATTTTTATACTGTCCACCTAATGATGCACACTAAAGCACAAAGCTATTTGTTTGGGAACTCAGTAAAGACAAGAAAGTAAGAAAAGACAGAGTTGCACTGTGGATCACCCTCTTCCATTACCTGATTTTATTGTCGGGACAGTCACACTCCTTGAAAACCTAATTGGTATTTTCATCTACCTTTAGATGGATGAATAGAGGCAAATCATGAGTAACACTTTCACCCCAGAAATCCAAGTATACATTCTAGTTTTAATTTGAGTTGGTTAGTTTGGTGATGTAACTACCTTGTCAACTGATGTTTTAGCCACGCTAGCTGCATGCCTCTTTGCACTGTCAGGGTTCACAGGCTGGAAATCCATGGCACAAAGCAACACAGACCACCTGGCAGGGAATGAGTGGAAATGGCCAGCAAATATACTGCAGGGCTTACGAGTGAAAGTGGAACCAGCTGAGCAGGAGGAAGTGAGAGTCAAAGGACTGGGACAGATGTGACAGTCACAAACACTCCAACATGACTATAATCAATTCTATAATCAAAATTTGAGCCATCAGGCCCAATGAAAATTAGGAAGTCTCAAAGAGCCGTATCAGTAAACTACACTGCTCAAAAAAATAAAGGGAACACTTAAACAACACAATGTAACTCCAAGTCAATCACACTCCTGTGAAATCAAACTGTCCGCTTAGGAAGCAACACTGATTGACAATCAATTTCACATGCTGTTGTGCAAATGGAATAAATGTAAATGTAAATGCTCCGTACTTGTATAGCGCCTTTCTAGTCTTTTCGACCACTCAAAGCGCTTTTACAGTACATCTGCATTCACCAGTCATACACGTTCATACACTGAGCCTAAGTGCTCAAACGGAAACTAACATTCACACACATTCATACACTGGCGGAACAGCCGCTCTACCTCCTGAGCCACAGCCGCCCCATATATAGACAACAGGAATAGACAACAGGTGGAAATTATAGGCAATTAGCAAGACACCCCCAATAAAGGAGTGGTTCTGCAGGTGGAGACCACACACCACTTCTCAGTTCCTATGCATGAGACGGAGTCTACAACCCACACAAGTGGCTCAGGTAGTGCAGCTCATCCAGGATGGCACATCAATGCGAGCTGTGGCAAGAAGGTTTGCTGTGTCTGTCAGCGTAGTGTCCAGAGCATGGAGGCGCTACCAGGAGACAGGCCAGTACATCAGGAGACGTGGAGGAGGCCGTAGGAGGGCAACAACCCAGCAGCAGGACCGCTACCTCCGCCTTTGTGCAAGGAGGAGCACTGCCAGAGCCCTGCAAAATGACCTCCAGCAGGCCACAAATGTGCATGTGTCTGCTCAAACGGTCAGAAACAGACTCCATGAGGGTGGTACGAGGGCCCGACGTCCACAGGTGGGGGCTGTGCTTACAGCCCAACACTGTGCAGGAGGTTTGGCATTTGCCAGAGAACACCAAGATTGGCAAATTCGGCACTGGCGCCCTGTGCTCTTCACAGATGAAAGCAGGTTCCCACTGAGCACATGTGACAGACGTGACAGAGTCTGGAGACGCCGTGGAGAACGTTCTGCTGCCTGCAACATCCTCCAGCATGACCGGTTTGGCGGTGGGTCAGTGATGGTGTGGGGTGGCATTTCTTTGTGGGGCCGCACAGCCCTCCATGTGCTCGCCAGAGGTAGCCTGACTGCCATTAGGTACCGACATGAGATCCTCAGACCCCTTGTGAAACCATATGCGAGACAATGCTAGACCTCATGTGGCTGGAGTGTGTCAGCAGTTCCTGCAAGAGGAAGACATTGATGCTATGGACTGGCCCGCCCGTTCCCCAGACCTGAATCCAATTGAGCACATCTGGGACATCATGTCTTGCTCCATCCACCAACGCCACGTTTCACCACAGACTTTCCAGGAGTTGGCGGATGCTTTAGTCCAGGTCTCATCAGGAGCATGCCCAGGCGTTGTAGGGAGGTCATACAGGCACGTGGAGGCCACACACACTACTGAGCCTTATTTTGACTTGTTTTAAGGACATTACATCAAAGTTGGATCAGCCTGTAGTGTAGTTTTCCACTTTGATTTTGAGTGTGACTCCAAATCCAGACCTACATGGGTTGATAAATTTGATTTCCATTGATTAGTTTTTGTGTGATTTTGTTGTCAGCACATTCAACTATGTAAAGAAAGGAGTATTTAATGAGATTATTTCATTCATTCAGATCTAGGATTTGTTAATTTAGTGTTCCTTTTATTTTTTTGAGCAGTGTATTTATTCTCTTTAAATGTTCCCCGATTTACCGTGGAGACGAGCAGGTGGTTTGGATTGTACGTTTCTGCTGTTTTAGAATGGCAGTGAAAGGATCATGAGTCAACGATGGCATGGGATGTATACCTAAAGCCAGTGTTTGTCATGATTAGAGGTTCTTGCAGCAGCTCTTGGACTACAGTATTAATTTCTCACTTTTCATAATAAAGTGGTGACTCCATGGTTGACTCAACAGACTAAAGGAGTGTGCTTAATCAGACTCTGCAGGAGAGCAGCATACTTCCATGTTGTTCAGTCCAAACATCAGAATAGTCATAACTCATTCAGATTTATGGAAATATAACACTGTTTTGTCATTTAGTCACATTTCTTTTAACTCATTGGCAGCCTCGTTAAGTGAGTGGACTGTTTGTGTAGCCTAAATAAATGTTCAAACACAAGGGAATGCATTTGGTTTACTCTCTTTTCAAACGGGGGAATCCAAATTAGTACCTGCGCGTGTGTGTCCCCCTCCAGCCAGTGACGTCACTACTCAGGAGGGATGCCCATTCCTGCAGATCAGTCATAAAGGGGTGGAGCTCTGGTGCCCCCTTTCCTCCAGTGCACAAGCTTTGCGTGAAAGTTTTTTACCCACCAAACAACATGCTTCAGCTTCACCAAAAGGAATGTTGCTGTCACACTGAGTTAAATTTCTTTTTTGTAGAATTTGCCTCCTTTTCTTCCTGCAGTCAGTACTTATTAATATTAATGATGGGCGTTTCACTGACCATTTATAGGCAACTGTGGGCATTTGAAGGGTCGGACAAGGAACTCCCTCACATGCAGCCCAGTTCAAGTTGATTGTGATTTATAAAAGGAACTTGCTTACAGATGTACCTATGCACGGTTTTATAAGTCTGAATATTTTTTGGCCCACGCCATTTTTGGCTTTTGGGCGCAGGTACACCTTTAGTGAGGTTTCTACGCACTGTTTTATAAATGAGACCCCAGAAATGACACATCCGAGGCCCTCAGGGAACGGAAAGGAACACTAAAAGATCTGCGAAATAACTTGGGGACAGGCCTTTCATAGCTTTGCAAGTAATAAATAACTTGAAATCACTTCTAAAAAAACAACAGGAAGCCAGTGGAGGGAGGCCCGGCTCGGTGTGATCACATTTGTGATCCACGGCCCTGCCTTCTGTAACGCAGGCCAGAGGTTGCACGCCTGCGTTTTACTACTGCATTTGGAAAGACTGGGGGCCTTCGGAATGTCCGGAATGGCAATCACCTTTACTCTAATTACTTTCCTAACATCATGGTGCTGTCAGCTGCTCCTTAGTTTCCTCACAAGTCGCAGGTTGTCACTGTCCTCTGCGCTGGTGCACGCGGTCACTATGAGCCTTCAGACTGTCTTCCTGGCGCTCTCAGTTTGTTTTAGCATGTTTTCCTCATCTCCCTCCCCTCACCCGAATTCTGCTAAGTCAGGCTGCTTCAAAGTCAACAACTGCAAATGCATCATGAAGGATGGGAGCGGGGTGATAAACCTGAAAGCTATGGGAGATGCGGATGGTTTCCTGGGCCGTTTGAAGCCCGTGTCAGCAGAGGACATGCCGGAGAACAGCACAGAGACGCTCCTGTCCTTCAGCCCCTGCCAGCCATTCTCACTGCCAGAAGACCTGACAGGAGCGACGGACTGCACTAATGTCGCTGCATGCTTCATCGTCAGGTAGAGCAGACACGAGTCAGTGCTAAGATTCACAACAGCAGGACTTTGTTGAACATATACTTTTTCAGAATGTTTCCAGCCGCACCTTCCTCCTACGTTTACACTTCTTCATGGTCCTGTGTAACTGTAGCCATTGTGACTTTGACCGTTAGGTCTCCCTTACCATAAGAAATAAAGGTTATTACGTAATTCACAGCACAGTGCTTTGAACAAGAGAGACACCTGCAATAATTCAGCTAAACCTTCTAAACTTCGTCTGAACCAAATGTAAAGCAATTTTGATACCTGCTAAATATTTTTATAAACTGCTGACTTGCTAGTTATAAGGTAAGGCTGGCAAAATTAAAACGTTTGGTTACTGTCAACACTGAATTGTATCAGTTCCTCTGGCTTTGTTACATGTAAAAGTCCGGTATTTAACTTTAGTAATGTACAGAAGAGCTATCAGCTCGATTTGCTTAAAGTACAAAATGTTGAGGACAACTGGTTTAACCTTTAATCGTTATATTTTATAAGATTATCACATATAGGCTAGATTTGAAACCCGAGCAGCTGTTGAAGGAGCAGTGGCCACCAGGGGGCACCCCAACACACATATTGAAGATGCGAAGACTTGTGCTTTTATCATTATTGATTTGACACAGATTTTATTTTATCAATAGAAAAAGCCTCTAAGCTTTGACTGCAAATTTGCGAATGGAGTAGAGGAGGTCTTTCCTCTGCTGTTTTTTGGTCCGCAGACTCTCTTCATGCTTGTTGAGTCAGCGGCGCAGAGCTCTGGTCTTCTTGGGTCTCAGATCCAGGGGCTTGTACTTCTTACCCTGAAAGAAAGGAAATTAACTTTCAGTTGAGTTGAAAACACCATGCCGTCAGAATAAAAACTCTGAGAAGTGAAGGACAGGAAGAGGTACACCTACAACTGTTACTGAAATCAAGTATTAAACACTTTCCATAATAAAGAAACCATGGGTTCTTTGTTATTCTTTATTAAAATATTCTGTCACCGTGGACAGTGACAGGATATTTTCTTCACTAACTGTAGTAGATTGTGGTGCATATTTTGCAGATTGCAAAGATTATTAAAAAAAAAAAAGGGGGTGGGGGGGGGGGTGTTAGGGTAAGGAAGAGATGATCTGAAATTCTGTTTAGGACTCCAGAAAAGTCTGGCCCCTGGCCTTTACATACATGTCTGGGAGTATTGCAACTGCTTGTTTTTTGGATTGAAGTCAACATTGAGCCTTCAGTAAACATGCTATCATCAACACATATGAGATTGTATCCTTTACATACCTTGAAGGTGACTCAAACAGTCAAAGAAGTCCTTGTTCTTTTTTTGTGTTATTTTGTTTATAGGTATCACAGGCTCAACAGACGCTTTATCAGCTATGGAAAACATGATGGGAATGAATTTCTCTACAATGACACCGTGAAGATGCTGTCTGTCTCATATTTTTGTGAGTTGCAACACAAAACTTACATATAATTCACATCACTGATCACTTTGTCACTGTAGTGTGATGACCTGATAGCCAGTCTTCTTCTCCTGTCCCAGCTCTTGGCGAGCAGCCGCTGACAGTAGTTCATTACCACTGTAATCCAAATCAGTCCACTTCTTTTATCCGGGACCAGAGCCTCAGAACTGAGGTGCCCCTGCAGATCTGGGTGGAGAGCCCCTGTGCTTGTCCAAATGCGTGTGCCATGGGGGATCTAGGTGTAGGCACCATCTTCCTCATCATCCTCTCCCTCAGTGCTGCTGCATACTTCATCCTTGGTAATGCTTTGTCTTCTTTAACCTAAATAATGCCAGTAAAGTGTAAAAATGAAGGGAGTAAGGCTCATATCACCGTCTGGGCCCCTATAGTCTACAGACTCCAGTGTTTATTACACAGCAGCATAGAGCTGCAAGAACTATACTCAAGGTTTTACTGTTTTTAGAGCATCACCCAGTCGTGGGGCCAAAAATGTGAGTAAGTAACTTTATTTATATAGTTCATTGCAAGAGCTCGATGTCTCAAAAGGAAACAGGGCAAAGGACAGGAATACAGAACAATAAGACCACTCGTCTTCAGGATGATGTTACAGAACACAATGTGCAATCACCAAATTAAAGGCTTCTCCCTCTGGGGGCATGAACGGGGAAGTGATCATTTACTGTAGGTGTAAGAGTAGGTTAGAGGAATGGCCATGTGGTGATGAAGATTAAAATAATTGGTGCTGAGCAACCCCAGTTGACTTTGACAATACAGTATATTCAAATGGAAATCTAATCTTGTGAGATTAGAGGAAAGATCCTGGTATCATAGAATTATAACTAAATTAGAGTATTTGTCCTTTACTTGAGTATTTCCATTTTATGCTACTTAATACTTCTACTAAACTAAATGGATCTGACAGCTACCAGTTGATGTACAGATCAAGATTTTACATGCCATATCATCATCAGCTTATAAAATATCATACATCATTTTCAGTTTAACTTCCCAAAATTATGTAAAATAGTTCAAAGGAGCTTCATCTTGAGCAGTTGCAATATTAAAAAGCTGCTACACATTAATGCATGAGTATTAATGATTCAATATAGCAATGTTTAATAAAATAAAACTGACGGAATCCGTTATACATTTTACTTTTAATACTTTAAATACTTTAAATACTCTAAATACTTTAAATTCTTTAAATACTTCAATTTTGCTGATAACCCTTTATGTAACATTTTGAATGCAGAACTCTTGCTTGTAATGGAGTATTGCTACTTTTACTTATGTTAAGGATCAGAATATTTCTTCCACCACTTTTTGGGAACCACAAACATCCAAAGAAGATTTTGGAAACATTTGCCCAGTAGTTTTTGACACATGTACCAAAGTGTTGCACAGACAGACAGAGCCACCAGCTCATTGCTTACCATCTTATACACCTTCAAATTCAACAGCCACTATGTCACTTTTGACCGTATGCTCTGCCACAAGCCAACCACAGTCAAACAGTCTGCACAGATGGCACTCCAGCCAAACAGACTCAATAATTCCTCATTTTGCTGGATAGGCCTACCTTCAATTTATTTTTATAGTCTAGCCAATGTTTCTGTTTATGAGTCACATTGATGGGGTTTGGGCTGACTAGCATGCCTGTAGTTTGGTATAACTACCAAGAAATAACAGAACAGATGAAAACAGGAATCATATTAATAAAAAGCATTGTAAGACAAACAAGAGATACTAAGTCAAAATGAAGTGATCCTGGTGGAAATGGACTTCCAGGAATGACAGCTAGAGTGAGCTAAACACACAAAGTTTCAGTCAGATTCCTTTTCTGCTTGACTTTCACCTCCCCTCCATTCTGCCGACAGGCTCCTGTGGTCTAAGGCCTTTTCGGAGCAGCAGTGGAGTCCTGATCTCTCCAGAGCGCAGTGTGTGGTGTATGATCTGCTACCTCTGCACTGAGAGACGGCCAGAAAGAAGACACTGTACAGACATGGCACGCTGTGAACAATAAGCAGCTGCACACCTCTGGACCACTGCAGGTAGTCTCACTGTGTGAAGTTTTTTGATCTGAAGCTGTCATGTCCCATGGAGGGCCCAGAGCCAGTGTGGTTCTGTTTTACAATTTGCTGAAAGTGAAAAGTTCCACACAAATTTAAATTATTTTTTAATGTCATAGTTACAAATAATGTGTGCATGGAAGCAGCATCAGTATCCTCAGTGGTTGTTACAGTCCTAAAACATGCTCAAATACTTAAAAAAAATAAACATTGTATCCCTTTAGTCATATTTGTTGAATTACCAATAGTTTAACTTTTGTACATCTTTTCCTTTCTGTTCACACGGTCTCTATATTTTACATTCTTTACCTTTACAGCTACTTTGCTGTCAAATATTTTTGGAATATTTCCTTTTTGGTTGCTCTCCTGTGTGTGCCCCAGTCTTGTCTCTGTATATGTTCCTGTTGTGAGTTTTATTTTGTTTCTCTTACTACTTTGTTTTTTCTCAAGTGGCCCAGCAGTACATAATTATATACTCTTATTTTCCTGTGCCCCCAGACTCTATTGTGGGGTAGTTTTATTTTGGCAGACTCCCCAGCCTCTCGTTATGGAGCCTCCATTTGTGGACAGTTGCAGACCTTATCAGCAGAGGCCTGTTTCCCCATCGCTCTTTTCTGTTCTGCCCACGTGGATGTTCTTTAGGGGCAAATTGGCTCCATCTGTTTTCTGCTCTGAACTCTATATGCTTCACATCTCAGCTGTGCTCAGAGTCCTCCGGTGTGATGTCATCAGAAGGTGTGCTGTGGAGCGCCGGGTCCTGGCTGGTCTTGACTGGTGTGTGAAGGGTTTACATTGTTTGGTTTGACCTTAGATTCCTGAGCGCTGGTCTCCTCTGCTAAAGTCCTGCAAGGGGCACAGATACATAAGATGCAGTGAGTCAAGACCCTAAACACATCCTAACTTTTGAAAGCTTTCCCCTCAGCATCCAGTCTCACTCTAAACATGTAATGGACCTATCTTTGTACAGCACAGAAATGACTCTGTAAGACAACAAACAAGAGGAGTTCCCAAAATGTCGCTATGTTCTTTTAAAGTTGGGCATGTACTGATATATAAAAAAAAGTCATACTATCATTATCTTGTTCTGAATTACATTGGTATTACTTTGGTAAAGAATTAACCTTTTTAACAACTAACATGCGACTCAAAAACTGAAACACAATTTTAACATAGATACCTTCAAATAGTGGAAGTTCAACTATCTGTCATGGCTGAAAAAGTATTAAATGACCCAGAGGCTTTTCCTCTAGTCACACGGGGCAAACTTTACATAAAGAAATTCTAAATCATCATCATGTTTTTCTTTTCATACACCATCCTTGTAATGAAATGTGTAGCCCTAAGGGCCACTAGTGAGGCCTGAGACATTTGTTCTTGTGTCCTGACAGAACACATAATGATATCTTTATTGTCTTGTCCCTATTTGTAGTAATAATCCTAATGTTCATGTCTAATTTGGTAGTAGTGTGCTGACTGCAAACAGTGATATTTAAATGTCCTTTTAATAAATCTCTGTTTAACTTATGTGAGTTTATGAGATATTATTTCGATATATCTATGAACGTAAAATTTATCTCAAACTACATTTAGGGGCAGCACAACAAGCTGTAAACATAACACTGACATGTTATCACCTTATAAAGTTGCACCTTTACACATCCAGCAGACATGGAGCAACATTAGCATTCATCTGGAGTTGTGTTTCTGTCCATCTCATAATTATAAGTCTGGTATTTACTCTCATTTTAGCTCTGTTTTGGGCTCTATATGTCTCTTTAGCTGCTAAAAGCTCCTCTTTCTTCACCAGCTGTTTGGTGCTGGGCAGATAGTGTACAGTCGGTTTATCAGAACTTTTTTTTTTACTGAAAACAGCTGCCTGATGCTGCACGTAACAGGGTTAATAATATACATTAATGTTTCATGGGAGTCTTTTTCACTGAACATCCTACAACTTCATCTTCTTTGGCTTTTTTGTTGCACGGATTGATTCCATGGATATAAGAGATCCCAGTTAGATCCAGTTGGCATGTCTTTACGTGCACTGCAGTTGTTCTAATTGCTTGGGAAAATATTTTTTGTCTCCCCCACCCTCCAACTGACATCACTTCTGAGACCTGTTTTTTAAACTCTGTTCCAGTTTCTGGAAAGAATGGTGAAAACCACAGATGTGACGTGAAAGACATTATCCAAGGAACAGAAGATGAAAATGATGCAGATGGCTGCTCTGCTATGACTCGCAACAGCCTCCACGGCCCCAAACACCACCACTAACAACTCATACCTCATCTCCTCAGTCTCAGGGTCCTGCTCCTCGTCATAACAGAGTGATGAAGGCAGATACAGATGGAGTTCTGAAACCTTTGCGGCGCCGGGATGTCCATAAGGAGCCTGCCTCTTATTGTCGCAGGGGGTTGTGGGAGTTTCTGCGAGGAGAGCGAGTCACGGTCAGAGATGCAGCTTTGAATGCAGTCACATTTATGCTGCAGATGTCATTTGCAGCTTGCCAATAATCTAAACGCTATGATCTGGGGCCGGATGATAAATGGAGCATAACTTCAACAACTGTGTCTGCTTATCACTCAAGGATATCCAAAAGGCAATTACCCAAACTGCAGCAAAAACATACACTGCCCTCAATCCAAATAACATAGAAAGAATGCAAAACAGAGAAACTTTCATGTCAATTGGCAATGAAATTGGATTATTTGTTTGAGTCACCAGAAATAAGAACAGCTGTTTCTGCCCAAAGCCAGAAGAACTCATATACGCATGTTGTCTGAATATGATTATGGAGATTTGCAGTCAGTTGGAAGCTGTCATGCCTGTGTGTGTTTGTGCGTGTTGATCAAAAATGCTTTTCAAGTGGTTAGCATTGTGAGTAAACAGCAGCTTCCGTCCCCATTATGAAAGGTAAGAATCCACATTACATTTATCTGACGCTTTTATCCAAAAAAAAAATAATTGCTATACACGTCAGAGGTCACACACACCTCTGGAGCGACTAGGGGTTAAGTGTCTTGCTCAGGGACTCATGGTGGATGTCTCACAGTGGGAATTGAACCCAGGTCTCCCACACCAAAGGCAAGCATCTTATCTATGCGCCATCACCACCCAGATTAATACCCGATAGAGTTAGACTAAACAGATGATAGAATTTTTAAAATCAAAAATCTGATCATGGTTTTGGTTTAATTAATTATAACTGTAGCATGTATCAGTACTACACTGCTTATTTGTAAGAAACCTTAATATGAACAGACTCTGGATATTTAGATCAGATTTAGATGCTTTAAGTAAGCATGGATTCATTTTGTTTTACATGGTTTAACATGATGTCTAAATTGGGTAAGTCCTCAGTTATCTATCTATAATAAAGCCATAATAAAGGTCTTATTTGGTTTGATTAGCAGTGCAGTTTCCATGTTGATGAGCAGGTGTTAAGCATGAATTTTCCAGTATAATGAAGAAAGGATTGTTAGAAGGAAACGGAACATGAAAACTGGTAACTCAGCACATCCAACCTTCATCTTTGAACAAATGGAACAAATGATCAACAGAGTAATGAACCAAGTTGTGGTTCCCATGCTGTCTACTAATACTGATTCATCAGTCAGCATAGAGGCTACATGGAAATCAACATTTATGATTAATTCACCTGCTGCGCCACTGACTGGATCTCTGTGATGGCACACAGTGGGAGTCTGGAACAGGAATTCTGGGGTCATCTCAGGTCTGCTCCCAGTCCTGAACCTTGATGCGAGTTTTGTTCTGCTCTCCAGCCTTCCGTTGAGACTGCTCAGCAGTGTCAGGCTCCCATCTACCCCATTTCTGCTCTGTGGTGTCACCCTGTGTGTCACCCTCCCACTGCTGGGCCTCTGCTGGAGGGGACAGCAGAACCCCTGTACTATGACAGGAATAACAATGAGACAATTACATATTTAAACATAGATATATTTGCCTCCAGCAGTGGCAATACTGACAACTTGTGAAGTTGAAATGATATGAAACATGACATAAAATGACATAACATGAAATTAACTGGCACGTCATAAAATGACACAGCATTAAATTAAATTACACAACTTGAACTAAAGTGAAACACACAACACTTGAAATTACATGACATGACACAAAACAAAAAGAAATGACACGACATAAACTGACATGACACAAAATTAAATGGCATGGCTTGAAATGACAAGGAATAAAATGACACAAGATGATACAACAACTTTAAATGCCAGCATGTCATGGCAGAACATAATTGTATGCCATGTCATGTAATTTGTGGGAAAGGTGACAGACAGCATGTAGTCACCTTGCAGGCCAAGGAGCTCAGAGCCTCTGGAGGAAAGCCCTGTGTCTCCATATGGTTGCGGTCTCAGTGGAAGCAAAGTGAACGCTGTGCTCTCATGAAAGGGTTTAGACTGAAAGTTCCTCCTCTGCTCGCTGTGGACATACATGCTTTCATCTGCACCACACCCTGCTTGACGCTTCCTCCTCTCATTCATCACACATCCAACATGTTTTTCTGCAAAGACAGATGGTGCACAGTCAGTCACAGTGTGTGTAGTATACTGACTCACAATATATTCATTTAATGAGTGTGTGTGTATTGTTGAGTTGAAAGGCAATACATTGACCTGTTTTATAGGCACTGGTATGGATTTTAAACTTCTGATTGTGACATTTTATAAATGGGTGTTCCCTGTGTTCTTGGATTTTGGAATATGGCATGAATGTATTACATAAATTAAAAACTTCAAAGTATGTCTTCAGAATCTGTGTTGAATTTATTGTCATGGAGCTAAAACATTCCTAAAAAAATATGCCTTTGTTTGCATCCACTAAGTGAAACCAGAGTTTATGTTTGATTCAGTATGTTCACATAATGTGTCAACCACATGGCCTGGCGTAAATATTCCTTACTCTGCATACAGGAAGCTTTTCCTGGTAAATCTGCAACTATAGAGCTTTTACATTTTCCCATTATTTGGTGTTTTAATGATGATGATGGTGGACAGCACTGTCTTACACATCACCATAATCAACTGTTTATTTGGGTTATTTGGGGTTGGTTGGTAGCTGTGAAGGCCTTAGCATGATTCACATTCATATTTTCATTCTCAAACTCTCAGTGTTTGTGTCAATATTGAGAGGTGTTGATAATCATTATTGCAGAATGTGTTTTGGCTTTTTTTAAATTTCCTCCTTCACAATTTCCCCTCTCATAATTTCAAATTTCCTCATGGCTGGCACCTGACCATGTCCCATGTACGAACCAGTGTCTCCTATTTGAGTTTGTCCAGGGACCTTTGTTGCCTTCCTGTCATCTCTCAGAATCTCTTATAAAGACACAAAAATGCTAATTTCAGCATAGTCATCTAGAAAACCGTTCTGTTTTTTTATAGTGTTTTAAAATTGAGTGATAAACACTTCATATAAAAATCTAGAATTGGCAGAAGTGCTTTAGTGTTTAATTTTACAGAAACACCAAGGTTGTATTTGTGCATGCTGGGCATGTCTCACCGCAGCTTTATGATAAATGCAGTTTACGGTAGCCTATATGTGGCTGAGAGAAGGTAATTCTGAGCTTGACAAAGATTTTATGCACCACATAGTGCAGCTGCAGGGACTGATTATCTTAGTTTCCCTATAAGAAGTTGAGGTTGTTTTAAAAAAGAAAGAAAAGCTGACAATGTCAATGAAAGCCACACCACATTATTCTGGGGGCAGGAAATTTTGATTGAGGAGGTAGGGGTAAACAAGGCCTTATGACTGTTGACTTATTGTACAGACTGTAGGATGTTTTGAATATAGCTTACTGTGTGTTGGCTTGTTTGCATACCATGATAACACCAAATTTATATTTGGCTTTGGTTATGAACGATAGCTTGAAGTAGGTTAACATTTTTATCTAATCAAATACCATTTCTCACTGGTATTTTGTAACAAAAGTCATGCAATATGTGTGTGTTCTGTAAAACCCTCTAAATAACTCTCTGTCTGCAAATAACAGCTTTTTACTCCAAAACTTTCAGTGGATCAAAATTCACACCACCTAATTGTTGCTAATGAGTCATGTTAAATTGTGGCTAAAGGCTCAGCTTCCAAAGCCAATGCAGAGTCTCCCCTTCTGAATATAGTTAATTATCTGCATCTTTGCATATTCTCTAAAACACACCTTATAAAAAATCATTTCACTTTAGATTTAGTTTTGTTGGGTAGGCCTATTTGGCATTAGAACCACCAAATATTCAATCAGATCAATACAACTTTGTTTGTCCATGCAAGGGCAACGGTTTGCTGCAGCTTTCTACCCAGTTGTACACACAACAAGTAAGAGAGAGAAAAAATATAATCACAGGGCTAAAATAAGAAAAGGCTATGAAACTGTATGTAGAATTTTGGAATAAATACATAAATAAATAAATAAATAAAAATATTTGCATTACAATTCATAACAATATTAAGAGTGTACAGCCATGATAGTTTTGAGCTTCAGCACGCTAACATGCTCACAATGACAAAGCTAACATGTTTACCATGTTCACCATCTTACAGTGGTTTAGCATGTTAGCATGCTAACAGCTGATAACTATGGTTGATAATTAGCACTAAACACAAATCTTCAATACAGCTGAGACTGCTGGTGGTGCTAGAGGGAAAGTCAGGGGATGACCAAAGACATTAACATTTATTTTTCTTGGCAGGTCATACATTTGCTGTCAAGGTTTTTCACTAAATGCGAAAAATGTCAATCTGCTGGTGGTGACTGTAGAAAAGGGGATCACCAGAGTAAGTAGGATTCATGGTCTGTGGACCATAAGTGTTTGTATTTCATGACAATCTATCCAGTAGTTGTTGAGATATTTCAGTCAGTCCAAAGTGGAGGACCAACTATCCGACTGACCGACATAACTGTAACTTTTTGTACAACCTTTTTTTCAGCCCAGCAGCCCATACATGGTCATCAAACTCCCTGCAAAAATCTTGTCAAAAGCACACAATGGGAATTAAGCACACAGACTGACTTACAATACGTGTGTACTCCTTTTGATTACCAAACAGTTGGTCAGTATAGTGTTGGATTGACTGGGGCTAAACTCTGTGTGTAGTCTAAGAGGACATGGCAGACGTTTCCTTCTATCCTGGGACATTACTACACAACAGTTCACACAGCCTGACATATTTTTAAGGAAAACAGAAGGCACACACCTCTGGAACTGATTCGGCCGTTTTGTTTCAGTGACTTGGACATGCAGGGTTATCAACAGCATTTTAACAGAAAGCATGTGTGTGTGGTTACGGTTACAGTTCATTACACTGCCTTTCAGCAACTCTCCCACAATGTTTAAAGTTCTGTGGCTGCTCTTACCTGCTCTCATTCACACATTCAAGTCTTTAAGCAGGGCTCCCTGTGGAATCATATATGCAGAGTTGAATGAAATCCCATTTTGTAATGTTCCTCCATAAATGGATCCACACCCAAACGCTGATTTTAACAGCAGGGCTGTTGCTGTAGACAGACTCAGCTGTTGCTAAGGGGCCGTGAGCTCACTCTCTGGGTTTGTTTGTGGTTGGTAGGGGTGTTGGGTGGGTAAGGTGTCATAGTTCTCTACTGTCATGGTTACAAGCTTTGGTTTGTGTGACACAATGGCATTATGGTTGATATTTTAACAAGGCTCTCATGGGATGTAACCTGCTCTGGACATGTGGATCTTCATCAGTGTTGAAGATCCACATGTCCAGCTCAACAGTGTGCTAAGAATGGTGTTAGTAAGTGTATGTTCACAACCAGCATGAGTGATTTATTTGACTTTGGGTGTGGATCCTCCTTTTCCTTGGGTCATTTGGTGGGAACAGTGCTGTTGGAACATGGCAGCAGCAAATAAATACATTGAAATGCCTATCAGTCCTCTGCCAAGAGAGCTGTGGTGCAGGTTGTTAAAGAGTGAGAATGAAATCCAAACCACCTGCAGTAAACTGCAAACTATACTCAAATGCAAAGTTTTATGGGTAATAAAGAGAAGGACACATTCAAGCAAGTCAGGTATTGCAAAATTAAGTCTCGACTTAACTCATTCACATTATGTGTTCTTATCTTATCTGATATAAACACCAGAGAAGAAGAATTATTATTAGATTAGATTTGACTGAAATCTCCACAGGTTTCCACACACAAGTCCTTGTTAACTATCGAGCCAAATTCATATGCAACAATGATGATGCAACTTTTATACTATGAGTTAAACTACAGACTACAAAGTGAAAGTTATTGAATGTATCAACCTAATACACAATGCTCATTTCTGTGCTGTTGCTGACTGTTGTTGGTTATTTCACAATTTAAACGTGATCTGAACCACTACGTGGTTGAATAACAAGCATGTTGGTTAACTAACTATAATACCTGCATGCTTGTTTAGCATCTCAAGTATTTCTCTCAAACTTAGGTATTGACATTACTAAATAACTACAAGTTTACACTTGTAAAGAGTTTACACTCAAAAACTCAACTAATCTACTTCATCATGACTGTGTGGATGTGGTTTGATCAGATTTGATCGAACTGAACAACCTGCAAAACTGTGATCAGATTTAGATCCAGATGTTGCTAAACCCTGGTTGGTGTCCACTTTAAACCCGTGAAAAGAACACAGATTAAAAAAAAGACATACAGAAATTTCTATTGTGAATGAACCAAAAATGTTCAAACTCACTAATAGTAAATATGTTTTCAGGGACTTTAAATGACCACTACAGCAATTTATTCATCTCTATAAAATTGGGTGAGTTGAGACAAATAAATTAAAGAATGGTCAAAATCTGGGCATCAGACGCCAATATATACTGAACTTTATTCCCAAGTGAATCTCCAAAAGCACTGGCTCTTACTGTTCCCATAATGAAAATCCATAACATTTCTGCGTTGTATTCCCCAGGAGTAGTAAATTTGTTTTGACACAGAAAATCAATGCAGTTTCACTTTAATTGAACAGAAACCTTCTCAAGCAACAACTGTTGAGTTATGAAATGCTGTGTATGTCGGGACTAAAGAAAAATGTGTCAATAAACGTCAGTCAGTTCAAGTCATTCATTATGCTTCATTGCTTCAAAAGTTAACTTTTCATAATGCTCTATAATGTTTAAGGGCACCTTCGTAATATTCATGTGGCAATGATGAAGTATGATCATACTACTAGACAAAGAATACAAAATGTTTATGTTTATACATTTTGCATGAGAGCAAACAAGGTATAGATGAACATTATGGTTCTTTCTTTTACTGTAATACATGCAGAGTGTGGTTATGGCTTACAATATAAAAATGATAACACATATTTAAAAGGCTTAAACTGTATTTTTACGCAGACTTTTCTTTTTAATGCAATAGCTTCAGGAATTTTATTCATGGTCATGTTTAAGTGAATACCATCATTAAAGATTAGAAAAAAGATCTATTCAAGGCAAGCTGGAACCCACCCAGTCAAAATTTGAATGTGTATTTTTTTTTTATTATGAAAATGGCATACAACCTGTAATTTATTGTCAAAAGCCCAAACAATAAATGTTGTGCAGTATTTCAATCCAGGCATGCATGAATATAAGCTTCATTCAAAAATGATCTGTTACAAAATAAATACTGTATCTAATATTGCAAATGTAGATTTATTTATTTTAAACTACTATCCTATTTACGAAATCCAAATCTCCACTGGACCGCCAGGCTCCGCAGTGGCTCCAGCTGTTGCAAGGACATGTGTGAAGCAAGTGCAAAGCCACCACAGGGAGTGGAGTTTGTATGTCCACTGACCCACGTGACCTCTATTGTACTGTGGACAGTAACAACACACTGGCTCATGAACCCAGCACTGTTAGCCATGGGAAATAATTCAAAAGATGAGCGACTAAAACAAAAGGTCATGCGTGAGGAGTCAGCTTAACATTACTCAGTGGATTTGGGGCTCCTCTGTGATACTTTTATCACCACGTCATACTGATTTAACTTAAAAGGAGGACAGGTGCAGAAAGAATTCATACAGTCTGCCCTGCGTCTGTATTCCCTTTCACCTGCACTCGGGACTGAATCCATCAGAGGAGGGTTTGTGGCTTTCATGGGCTTCTGTCTGTTTTCATTTACACACCATTTACATCAGCAGCATGGGGCTCACTTTTTTAGATGATATCCAGGTGAGATCTGTTGCAGAACACAGAAACTGAGCTGACAGTACAGCCACCATTGTCCATGAGCTGGCTTTATTTTTTGACCTCTGTCAATCCAGGGAGTCTGTCAAGTTATGCACATGTGCATCTACTGTGGGAGCTGTTATTATTTTATTGCCCCACTAGTGACATAAGGTTCTTAAAGTCATGATGTCTGTGCATTTGCCCTTTTTTTCTCCATCAAAAACCTCAGTCCTGAACAAGATATCTCAACAACTGCCACTACTGCTGGTGACAGTCATGGTCTGCAGGCGATGAACTGTGATATTTTTGGTGACCCCTGTCCTTTCCTCTTTCCCAAATGCAAACATTGATGAGCAGAGCAGCAGTTGACATTTACAGACCACATTCATGCTTCTCAGAGGATGAACCCTTTTCGTTTTGGACTCACCGTGAGCTTTCCTCTATCATGAGAATAACGAGATCAAGAGTCCACAGCCATGTTAGCTCCTCTGTGGGGCTGTACTTAGGTACAGCGGACCTATGAGCTAAATGTTAATGCCAGCATAGTTATGGGAATATTTTATTATCTTTATTAAAGAGTGTGGTCTTTCTATTTGAGAGCTCTCAGATTTCTCTTGGATTTTTTGTGCAAAATCCACCAACCAATATGCAGAATATACTAGAATGCCAGGTGTGGTGCTGAACAATGAAATTATCCCTGCCGAGTTTGCTTTACTTCTTAGAGCTTCGTTTCGTACACGTGATTACTTCAACTGGGTTCATCCACTTCCACCCTCCATGGCTTTATTATATACTTCCCTTGCTTTATTTACAGCTTTTTTAAAGGACAGTTGTGCCGGTACCTTTAAATATGATAACTACATAATGAAATTACATTCATTTTGATAGGTATAGTTAATAATTAGCTTGCGGATAGAGTTTTTAACTTACAGCAACAGCATGTACATGTGTTAATGCTCCAACCTAATCAGCTGCTACAACATTCTGTGAATGCATCAGAACAAAAATCCAATTATAGTGGTGATTCTAGATAATGAATATTCTAGTCCCACATTACATTTTACATTACAACTCCATGAGTCTCTAAGTAACTAACAGTAAAATAATCAGTGAGTGCACTCCTTTATAGTAGAGTGTAATAAAAATTGCAGCCTCACGGTGGTGTTAGCATGTCTTTAGACTTTCATTTTAATTTGCTAAACCCAGGGCATGCGGCTTTGGAACTGATTCAATGAGGATGTTTATGTTTAGCACATTCGAAAATCAGTCTCATCTACAACATAATAATAGAAAGCATGTGTGTGCACTTTCCACAGGCCTTTGGGGACAATGTTTCACATGACCTTTCACCACTGCTGCCACAAGCTCTGCGCTATTTCTTACCTGCTATTAACTAGTTCAGGCAGCTGGATGTTGAGCAGCTCCACTGGCGCAACAGTTGAGATAAATGCTCTGAGTAAGACGACTCAATAACGGTTGTTGAGGGATGAGATGGCATCACAAACTGGTTTTCAAACCATCAGTCTTCTGCTTCGTTCTGTAATCATAATTTGATGTATTACTGTAAAAGGAAACTTTAATTATCCCTGTGGGAAAATTAGTTTGCTGCAATAATAAAAAATCTTCTCTCTTATTCTCTCACCCCACCAGCCTCCCTAACCCAATCAGTCCCCCATTTCCCTATCTAAAAATACTTCTTTCTTTCTATATTATCCCTGCTAAAGCTCTTCTTGTCCACTCTGTCTGTCTAGTACCAACTCTTTGGGAAACCCCTTCTCATCCACAACTTCTCTCCCTACTCAAATGCCATTATTATAACACAATACACACGGCAATTTATTACTTTAACAGCTACATTTCCCCTCAATTTGCTCTCTTATAGACCACAAGAATGTTCACGAGAGTCTTCACATTCATTGAAGCAGTAAGGTAATGGCTAGAGACAATGGTAAAGAATGTGGGAGTTTCATCTTAAAGTAAGCCAGAAGCTGCTAAAATTTCATTTGGAGGGGACATCATATCGTGTTAAGAGAATTGTATTTTGTGCCCCATTCATTTCCCAAGCTACCATGTTTGGGGGCTCATAGAGCATGAGCGTTAGAGTCCTTCTCTGGCTGACTTTCTGCAAACTGTATAGTGGGAAAATACACTGCTCAAAAAAATAAAGGGAACACTAAAATAACACATCCTAGAAATAATCTCATTAAATACTCCTTTCTTTACATAGTTGAATGTGCTGACAACAAAATCACACAAAAATTATCAATGGAAATCAAATTTATCAACCCATGTAGGTCTGGATTTGGAGTCACACTCAAAATCAAAGTGGAAAACCACACTACAGGCCGATCCAACTTTGATGTAATGTCCTTAAAACAAGTCAAAATGAGGCTCAGTAGTGTGTGTGGCCTCCACGTGCCTGTATGACCTCCCTACAACGCCTGGGCATGCTCCTGATGAGGTGGCGGATGGTCTCCTGAGGGATCTCCTCCCAGACCTGGACTAAAGCATCCGCCAACTCCTGGACAGACTGTGTTGAAACGTGGCCCAGATGTGTTCAATTGGATTCAGGTCTGGGGAACGGGCGGGCCAGTCCATAGCATCAATGTCTTCCTCTTGCAGGAACTGCTGACACACTCCAGCCACATGAGGTCTAGCATTGTCTTGCATATGGTTTCACAAGGGGTCTGAGGATCTCATGTCGGTACCTAATGGCAGTCAGGCTACCTCTGGCGAGCACATGGAGGGCTGTGCGGCCCCACAAAGAAATGCCACCCCACACCATTACTGACCCACCGCCAAACCGGTCATGC
>NC_060170.1:3275544-3278893 GCF_021292245.1 Micropterus dolomieu | reverse complement strand
ACTTCCAGAAATCCCCTCTAGTATTGTCTGATGAATAAAGCCAGTGTGAGTGCAGGAATGCAGGAGAAATACGCGTCATAGCCTTTAGCCTCCAGACAGCAGCTGTCTGTGGTGCATGCAGCAGTAGCGCTGGACAGAAAAGGAAGATCTGACCGTCACTACAATGGGCACATTCTTTATTAGCCTAGATTCAGGCTGCTGTCACCCAGCCAGCATTCCTGAAAGCCAGGGGAGAATCTGGCTTTGTTCTGAATGTCAAGTATGCCTGGGATTGCATGAAACCATCAACAAAAGCCTTGATCAAAGCCTTTGCAGAATGACATTCACTTTCTGCTGTTACAAATAAATGCAAAACTCAAAAAAACATTATAGTTCCCGTGCTGAAAAATCAGGGCTGGTATTTTGGACTTCTACAGAATGATAAGATGTTTATTGATTGATAATGATATTATGTTTATTTGATAAGATATTAAAAGACATTACACCCTAATATGAAGCAAAAGGTATGATAAGGCATAAAAGCATGTTATATAACAGCATGTGGTATTAGAAAGTTTTACAAATGCATTAAAACCATCACAACCATTAAGGTGTCATACAGAACCAGCAGCAGCAGTGGTAGCAGGCAAGATAATAGTACCAGTAGTAATTGGCTTACTGTAAATTAACTGCAGGAGTGAATGCTCCGTACTTGTATAGCGCCTTTCTAGTCTTTTCGACCACTCAAAGCGCTTTTACTTTAGTCACACACATTCATACACTGAGCCTAAGTGCTCAAACGGAAACTAACATTCACACTCACTCATACACTGGCGGAACAGCCACCAGGGGCAATTCAGGGTTCAGTATCTTGCCCAAGGACACTTCGACACGCAACCAGGGGGAGCCAGGGATTGAACCGCTGACTTTCCGATTAACGGCCAACCCGCTCTACCTCCTGAGCCACAGCCGCCCCATTAGCAGTAGCAGTAATAGTATCAGTAGTAACCATAATTGCTGCAGTACTGGTAGATTATGGTTACACTATTCAGATGTCCTTTGATTACATTTCTGCAGTTGCAGTAAAATGTTGTAGCAGCAGCAGCTAAATCCATCATCAATCTTGTTACTGCTAACTGTCACTACTTCAAGCAGCAGTAATAACAGCAGCTTAGGCTGTTAGAAGTGTCAGTAAAAGTAGAGACAGCTGCGGCTGCAGTAGTAGTAGTGTTGGTATTACTTGTATTGCAGTGGTGGATGAAGTATTCAGATACTTTACTTAAGCAAAAGTACTCATTTCCCAGTGTGAAAATACTAAAAGTATAAAAAAAAAAGTATGTAAGTATAACCAGGAAAACGTACTTTGTTATGTCCCCTGTGACTGTTACTATTATATCATTAGACTATTATTACTCATGCATTGATGTAAAAGCAGGATTGCACCGTTGTAGACTGCAATTATTGACTTTTTTCATTATAGATTAATCAGTTAATTATTTTCTTCATTAAGCAATTGTGATACTTTTAGAAATGCTGTGACAATTCCCCAGAGCCTTTTACAAGGGCTTTGTAAGTTTAAACCTCGAAATGATTTAAAAATACATTACCATGAAATGTTTTTACATGAAAAAAATGACTCAAACAGCATCAAAATAGCTGCCATAGTACGCAAAAAGCAAAAACATCATATTTTTAAACTAAATAAATATGTCTTGTGTGTAAAAATCTTACTTTGTAAAGTAACTAATAACTGAAGCTGTCAGACGTCTATGAAGATTCTCAGTCATCCAGGTCATAGTTATCCAACGAAGGTTAAAGTCAAGGGCAACTAGACTTGGTTGAAGATACTGGAAGTGAAGCTGTCAGATAGATGTTGAGAGTAAAGTAAGTAAAGTAAGTAAGTAAAAAGTACAGTATTTCTCTCTGAGATGTGTTGGATTAGAAAGTGGCGTGAAAAGAAAATACTCAAGTAAAGTATTAATACCTCTAATTTGTACTTAATTGCTGTACTTGAGTAAATGTGCTTAGTTACTGTCCACCACTGTTGTATTGTTGCTTTAATGATCTATGGTAAACTCTTACCTCGTCTATTAATGCTACTCCAAATCCACATCTTTGCAGGGAAAATTTCAAATCACAAAAACCACATATGACTCATGATATCTAGCTACACAAATATATTTTAAAAACAAATATAGTTCAGGTTTTCGTTACAGGGACAAACCAGATTTGCTATATCTGTTACTCAAAACGTTGCAAAGAGTCAAAGAAGACTGACTGTTAAGTTATTAGAGGTGTTCAAAACATATGCGACCAAATCTTTCTGAATGAATCTCCAAAGTGAACTGACTATACTGAATCACCATTGTCACTGATCGAGTAGCTTTTAGCACTGGAGCTCCTCTGAGTGAGTGCACTTGTCAGCTCAGCTGTGATTCACTGGTCGATTCTAGATGATAACCCTATATTTCTGATACTTTTCAAACCCAAATGCACCAGGGCAAGACATTACTGTTTTGGTCCCATCATGTCCACACATGTTGATCTACAACACAAAATCAAACATTCACTCTAATTTTGTTATTGATGGTGGTTTTTTCTTTTTTCTTCACAGTATATGAGCTGTAGCTGTGAACATGACAGCTGACTGTGAACTGAATGAATGTGATCTGTGTTTATGCTCTAACTTTGTGGTTTGAAATTGTGCAGTATTGATTCTTTACAGGCCTGCATCAGGCTGATTTTGTTGGATCTGTGTTGTTTTTGCAGAATGGCTTGAGCCTGAATCCGCAGTTAATATTAACTGAAGTCAGGCTTTCCACAATAAACCCAGCGTTAATTGTTGTGCCTTGTTTCTGGGAAACCCCGCTGTTCACCAGAATGACTTCTTCAACAGCTGTGAAGAATTTTCTGACATTTAGAACAAACCAATCCTGTTTCCGATGATGTGACACCTCAACACTCCTTTACCCCCCCAACAGCTGCAAGGTGGTGTTGATATTTGGCTTTATTATAGCAGGCGTCTGGTTTTGGGTGGGGCAGTGTGACGGATGGCAGGGCTGAGGCTGAAAATGCTCTGGTGCTGAAGTTCGATAAGTGCCAGCCAAGGGCAGCTGTTGGGATGGACTGTGTGGATAGCATTATACCCTGTGGTGGGTGGCAGGTCTCTGAACCTTGCAGGGCATTGTTGTTGGCCCCTCCACAACACCCACCATCAAGTTTCCCATTTCAACACATTTTTGTTCTCTTGTCCCCACTCATGCTAAGGATAGATGGTTTTGCCAGTATAAATGTGGTCTGGAAGTAATTTGTCTATTTTTTTCAAGGGGATTTCTCTCTGGCGAACTCCATGTGTCTTTCTCTCTCTCTC
>NC_060170.1:3265083-3275444 GCF_021292245.1 Micropterus dolomieu | reverse complement strand
TTATGGTTACACTATTCAGATGTCCTTTGATTACATTTCTGCAGTTGCAGTAAAATGTTGTAGCAGCAGCAGCTAAATCCATCATCAATCTTGTTACTGCTAACTGTCACTACTTCAAGCAGCAGTAATAACAGCAGCTTAGGCTGTTAGAAGTGTCAGTAAAAGTAGAGACAGCTGCGGCTGCAGTAGTAGTAGTGTTGGTATTACTTGTATTGCAGTGGTGGATGAAGTATTCAGATACTTTACTTAAGCAAAAGTACTCATTTCCCAGTGTGAAAATACTAAAAGTATAAAAAAAAAAGTATGTAAGTATAACCAGGAAAACGTACTTTGTTATGTCCCCTGTGACTGTTACTATTATATCATTAGACTATTATTACTCATGCATTGATGTAAAAGCAGGATTGCACCGTTGTAGACTGCAATTATTGACTTTTTTCATTATAGATTAATCAGTTAATTATTTTCTTCATTAAGCAATTGTGATACTTTTAGAAATGCTGTGACAATTCCCCAGAGCCTTTTACAAGGGCTTTGTAAGTTTAAACCTCGAAATGATTTAAAAATACATTACCATGAAATGTTTTTACATGAAAAAAATGACTCAAACAGCATCAAAATAGCTGCCATAGTACGCAAAAAGCAAAAACATCATATTTTTAAACTAAATAAATATGTCTTGTGTGTAAAAATCTTACTTTGTAAAGTAACTAATAACTGAAGCTGTCAGACGTCTATGAAGATTCTCAGTCATCCAGGTCATAGTTATCCAACGAAGGTTAAAGTCAAGGGCAACTAGACTTGGTTGAAGATACTGGAAGTGAAGCTGTCAGATAGATGTTGAGAGTAAAGTAAGTAAAGTAAGTAAGTAAAAAGTACAGTATTTCTCTCTGAGATGTGTTGGATTAGAAAGTGGCGTGAAAAGAAAATACTCAAGTAAAGTATTAATACCTCTAATTTGTACTTAATTGCTGTACTTGAGTAAATGTGCTTAGTTACTGTCCACCACTGTTGTATTGTTGCTTTAATGATCTATGGTAAACTCTTACCTCGTCTATTAATGCTACTCCAAATCCACATCTTTGCAGGGAAAATTTCAAATCACAAAAACCACATATGACTCATGATATCTAGCTACACAAATATATTTTAAAAACAAATATAGTTCAGGTTTTCGTTACAGGGACAAACCAGATTTGCTATATCTGTTACTCAAAACGTTGCAAAGAGTCAAAGAAGACTGACTGTTAAGTTATTAGAGGTGTTCAAAACATATGCGACCAAATCTTTCTGAATGAATCTCCAAAGTGAACTGACTATACTGAATCACCATTGTCACTGATCGAGTAGCTTTTAGCACTGGAGCTCCTCTGAGTGAGTGCACTTGTCAGCTCAGCTGTGATTCACTGGTCGATTCTAGATGATAACCCTATATTTCTGATACTTTTCAAACCCAAATGCACCAGGGCAAGACATTACTGTTTTGGTCCCATCATGTCCACACATGTTGATCTACAACACAAAATCAAACATTCACTCTAATTTTGTTATTGATGGTGGTTTTTTCTTTTTTCTTCACAGTATATGAGCTGTAGCTGTGAACATGACAGCTGACTGTGAACTGAATGAATGTGATCTGTGTTTATGCTCTAACTTTGTGGTTTGAAATTGTGCAGTATTGATTCTTTACAGGCCTGCATCAGGCTGATTTTGTTGGATCTGTGTTGTTTTTGCAGAATGGCTTGAGCCTGAATCCGCAGTTAATATTAACTGAAGTCAGGCTTTCCACAATAAACCCAGCGTTAATTGTTGTGCCTTGTTTCTGGGAAACCCCGCTGTTCACCAGAATGACTTCTTCAACAGCTGTGAAGAATTTTCTGACATTTAGAACAAACCAATCCTGTTTCCGATGATGTGACACCTCAACACTCCTTTACCCCCCCAACAGCTGCAAGGTGGTGTTGATATTTGGCTTTATTATAGCAGGCGTCTGGTTTTGGGTGGGGCAGTGTGACGGATGGCAGGGCTGAGGCTGAAAATGCTCTGGTGCTGAAGTTCGATAAGTGCCAGCCAAGGGCAGCTGTTGGGATGGACTGTGTGGATAGCATTATACCCTGTGGTGGGTGGCAGGTCTCTGAACCTTGCAGGGCATTGTTGTTGGCCCCTCCACAACACCCACCATCAAGTTTCCCATTTCAACACATTTTTGTTCTCTTGTCCCCACTCATGCTAAGGATAGATGGTTTTGCCAGTATAAATGTGGTCTGGAAGTAATTTGTCTATTTTTTTCAAGGGGATTTCTCTCTGGCGAACTCCATGTGTCTTTCTCTCTCTCTCTACGCCTGGCTTGTTGCTAGAGCCATCACTGTTGCTTCAGGAGAGAGAAGTCCTGCAAGAGTCAGATGACGTGATTACAGTACACTAGCTGAAACCGATTTATTCACTGTGTGTTTAGGACAGTAACTGAGATTCCAATACTGACAACATTTAGTCTGCTAAAGCTTTGTAGTGACCTGGAGCTGAAGATGGAATATGTACAATGAAACCTGAATCCTTGCTCTGAGGGTGATGGGTTATTGCTGGGTCAGAACAAAAACAAAACAGGAATAACAGATCAGATGGTGGGATATTAAATGTACCACAACCCACAGTTCAAACATATAACAAGACATGTGTACTTGTATGTATAGAAAAACATGTACAGTAGAAATGAGGGGAAATCAGATAATACACCAGAAATATGTATATGAAAAAAAAAAGTATGCATGTGAAAAAAAATACTTTTACATGGATGTAGTACAAAATGAACTCTCTTCAACATTTTTATTGTAAAAAGGAAACATGAGAGGATGTGGTCAATGATGATTTTATATTGGAGCAATTCTGTGATCTTAATCAGGCAAACAGGACAGTAATAAGATTGCCGTCGTGACTTCAACGTCATGTCTGACAGGGACGTAAATGAACACGCAAGGGTAAGAAGAATCTTGTGGTTGGGGCTCGGACCTTTCTGTGTGGAGTCTGCAAGTTCTCCCCGTGTCAGCGTGTCTTCCTCCCACAGTCCAAAGACATGCAGATTAAGGTTAGGTTAATTAGTGACTCTGAATTGTTGTATATATGAGAGTGAATTGTTGTTTGTGTGTCAGCCCTGTGATGAACTGGCGACCTGCCCCGCCTCTTGCCCAGTGTTATCTGGGATTGGCTCCAGCCTCAAGCGAAGGGTAAGAGGTTATAGATAATGGATGGACAACAAAACATGACAAGAGCCTGCACTGTATGAACGTGAAGCAAGGCATTGCTCAGTTTACCTTCACATTTATGTATCTATTAATTTCATCTTTTTGAGATAAAGCACTATAGCACATCCAGATGCAGCAGCTCTATTGTTGACAGATGTATTTTCCTGTCACCATAGTGAACAGATGGGACTCCCTTCCTTGCCAAAACATTAAAACACATCATTTATCTATTTTGGAAAGATGTCTTGGATTCCATTTGGTGTTTTATTTAATGCTCTATATATTTGCCAGACTACCTGTTATCTTGTCATCTCATCTTAAAGACTCTATTATATCCATACCAAAATGAAGCAGGGGCACAAATTCAACACCTCATCAAGATGACTTATGTATGTATTTTGAAGAGTATTTCATCCTCATAAATAATCTTAGTTGAGATTTGTTTATGCCCTGCAGTGTTTTGCCTTGATCACATGCCAAAATCTGTGGGTGTCTTGAGGCATCTTTGTCTGCGCCTCTGCTACAAAATGTTGATGTGAGGTCGTGACACAACCCCTCCTCCATAATTTCCAAAGGCCTCCATTGTATCTTGTACAATGGCCTTATTTGGTGTACTCCTCGGTCGCTAGCCTAAACCTCAGGAAAGCCCCCTCTGCAAAGAACATGAGACATTATGGAGTGTGTGCCAGCTCCCATAGACATGCTCAAAGAATAGCAGTTTATAATTGTTTTTGAATATTAGACCCTCGGGCTTTATTTTACACGATGATTTCATAATGCTTAGGGGATTGACAGAAGGTTGACCATGCATACGTTTCCATGCAGCTTTGAAAAGGATGGTCCTGCATGTTCGCTGTCCTTGCTCTGCTCTTCCGTCTTATTCAGCCAACCCTTTCTCTTAAGTGAATGTTACAGGAAATAGCCCAAAGGGTCTTAATTAAAGTCATGCTGAGGTTCATTCTGTTCAGCACAACACTCAAGCTGTCACGAGCCCTATTTCCGTTTACACATACTTCAGTGTGAGCACTAATGAGTTTGCAATATGTTATTGAGGAGAGCTACAAATTTAAACTGCACAGCATTTTGTTAATCTTTATAAGTTCCATGTGAAAAACTTATCACACTGCAGTGCTTTACACTTTTTTTGATAGCTTGTAATTTTTCATCAAACTGGGCAAAAAAGAGAGAGAGGTGCAGTACGATTAGCAGCAAATTGAAACCCATGCCATGTCAATTATCAGGTAATTTGTTTGTTTGTTTTTCAACCCTCAGGATGATTCTGACAGAGGTCAATATTTTGCGTTGTTTTCTGAGTCCTAAACAAGTCATTATAGGGCCCTCACCAAATTTAATACCATTTTGACAGAGTTAGAATTTGTAAATGTACAGAAACACTGTTGAAATGTTTTATGTATTACTTAAATACATTTAAGGACAATTAAAAGCGAAATGATATGGGATACTTTGGTATAGTATATTATTAATTTGATTAAGGTTGGGGTTCATCATCAAATCTGAATTTAGTTTTGGATCCCTCATTGAATCCACAAAAGTAAAAGAAAAAGCACAAAGTTTGAGTGATGCTTTTTTTTACCTCACAAATTATCTTTGGGCTGCAGAAGACAGCATTAAAGCTGGGGGTAGGCAACGTTGGAAAAACTAGCAAACTAGCATTTGGACCGAATGAAATGATTGGCGGTGTTTATTACAGTCCTGCGAATAGAAGATTGAGACTTGAGTCTCAGTCATGTGACTCTACTCCACAGTTTCTTTATGTTTATAATGAGACTAATACATGGAGGCCCTGATGAATTTTTGTAGAGCTGGGTGTGTATCTGTAAATGTGAGTAGATCATGCAATGGAGGGTCCCAATAGTGGGAGAAAAAGTACCTCAGTATAGCAGAGGCCTGTAACATAGGGACAAAGGTTTTACATGCCCGGCACTGTGAAGATATGATGGTACATGTTGAGTAGCTATGTGATGGAGATGAACAAGAGGCCCTGCTAATGTGAACAGGATCAAGTTGAGCTCTGATTTAGCAACAGGAGAGCCTTTGTGTTTGTCATATGGCGCTGGGACTGAAGCAGCATAGGTCATGTGAATTGTCAGTGTTCATCACCGTGGCTAGTGTGGACGTCATTGTTCCATTACAACAACATGTCAACATTTCGTGACAGAGTTCATGATTTGACACACCATTAGTGCTGTGCTCATCAAACTGAAGGACTTGCCGTGTACTCATTAATGAACTTCATTATCTGGGAACACAGTGCACTGAGATCTTTCAATAGCATAGGGGAGCTGATTAAAAAAAAAAACCTACCACACCCACCATTCAGCTATTTCAATATCTCCCTCTGGAGTTGCATTACTTGGAGCTGAAGATTTTCAAATCCCCAGCCAATAAATCAGGCAGCCGTTCCCTTGTTACCATGGCCTAGGGCTACTCCACTTAGTGTATTTTGGGATTGAGATCAAGCAGAGCATGACCACCTTTACCCCAGAAGTAAACACAGCTCATGAGAGCTTTTTTATCCAGAAATCAGAAGATCTGAGTTACTGGTCTTCATCTCTTCAACACGAGGTAGGATCCCATGGCATTTACTAGGTCACTATGGATTGGCTTATAAGGCTCACATCAGGCTTTCATAATGGAAATGTTATTTCACAGCACACAGGCACTGGTTTCAATTGTTGTATGATATGATATATTATGTATAAAGACTTTACAATTGAACACATGACTTTATTGCAATCAGCATGCCTTTTATGAATAAACTTTAAAAAAAACGCTCTGCATAATTCACAAACAGGTAAAACAATGTGGTTGTGAATCATTAATGGTGTACAAGACCAAAACAACACAAAAAAGTGCTGTAGGAGTTACCTCATGTGTCTTAAAGTTAAAACAAATCGTGGTTCCATTATTGAAGATGGCACAGCTTATTATAAGGACCACAATGGAATAAAGCCCAAAGGCTTTATTGTGTCTTTATCCTTTTGATGATTTGTGTATCTCTGGCTAGAGGCCACTTTTATATTAATGATCAACAAAGAAGTTAAATCAATCAATGGCACAGTGAACCTTTTGTTATGACTGATTGGGGCGGTCAATTTCCATAGAGGTGAAAATGTTCAAATACTCAATAATAATGACAAGATTTGGTGGTTATGCAAATGTTATTAACAATACAAAGGCTGCATATTTTATACAACATAGAAATGTAACATGATGCATGGAAATTAGAAAAAAAAGTTGTATGATATTGTCAAATGACTTCATGTAAATATAAAAACTATTACACTTAGAAACTTTTTTACATTGTCTTGTTTTTGGAGTTATATTATATTCAACATATCCCTCAAAACAAGATTAGTGGTATAGAGACAGGAAGTATCATGAGGCCGGAATAATAATCAACAGATACGTGATCAAAGTGCTTGGTGATAGGATGGAGTAGATGGGCAAATGAAACAAGGGTTGAAAGTTTAATTTTACAAACATTTTTCAGAAGGAGAACTACTCTGGATACAGAAATAATCTCATTAGTTGAGTTAAATGTTGGGTAGTGGAGCAAATAACACTAGCTGTAAAAATATCTGAAGCCTACTTAAAAGGCAAAAGATAAAAGAGGAGGTAGCTTATAGGTTATCTAGTTAGGTCACTGCATTTCCTCAAACTAGGTGCTAGCTTCAAGGAAACTCTTGACTGAACAAATAGACGACAGTGTTCATGTAGGGCACTTAAGTTGCGCTTGCATTGGCTGATCGGCATGCACTGTTTCATTAATGCTTCACCATCACTCCGGCTTCTTGGCATGCAGATGTACGCCACGGCCATTATAATCACTATTAAGGACCAACCAGACCTTAAAGCGGCACCACGAAGTTCATCTGTGCGTCTTAATGAAATTGGCAATGCTAGCAGATTGGTGACATAGTAACTACTAACAGGACTGTGTATCAAAATGCAATATTTGCTGTTTAACTTGCTATATAGACAGTCACAATTATTAAAATAGCTGCTGGCCACTAACAGGACAATAAGTTCACTAAGTTTGTTCAAGAAATGTACTTCTACCATTGTCTCATAACTGTCAAACCATGCCTGTTTTGTTGAGCAGTTGAGGAGGATTAGAAAAAGGTGCATGTTGAAATACTGCTAATAAGTTAGATAAGTCAGCACTGACAAGATGGTTTGCTACTGGTAAACATCTCAAATTTTGGTGTCACGGTTGCATATCATTGAGTTAACTAAGATTTAATGTTCATGTACAGTATATGTGAATTTTGGAGGGATTAATTCTCCCAGAAGAGTCCTTGTTGCTGCTTGGATTCTTGAAGAGCTCCCTCAAAGCCCAGAGCCTTTTCTGCAGAATCGAATCCATTTACCACATATGGTCAATTTCTTGACATTAGTGTCTCTAACTGAACTCTCTTCTTTTCTCTTTTCACAGGGCGATGTAGTCTCAATGACTCTTGATTATTTCACTTATATAATGTAATAAGTGTCTTGGTAGCGCTTTCAAAAAATATTGTTTCATCAGCATAGATTCTGATTCTTAGATGCTCAACTGTACGTTTAAAGAGTTATTGGTGGCTGTAATCATCCTCCTGTCTATAATGTTTGTGAAGTGACTCCATTGTAAGAAACTGGATACTAAACTGGACACAGAATCCACAGTTTTGAGTGTAAAAATGTTTTTTTAATGGTATGAATTTGTCTGGCATCGTGTCAGTGTAATTGCGCAAGGAGGGAATCACTCCAAGTCAGTATGGTCAGGAGGAATGATTACAGCAACCAAGACCTCTTTCATCTTACTTGTAGCTATATATGTATTAGAATAAAATACAACATATCTGAATGACCCTTTAAAGAGATATCAAGGCTTATGTTTTAGTATCTACTCGACTGACATGAGCCAATATATCTGTCTGCTAGTTAGCCAGCCTGCTGACATTTCATAAATGACCATATAAAGAAATCTCTCTGCATTCCTAAACTCTGCCCAATGAGCTTTAACTCAACCTGTGAGATTATTTCCACTGTTTGCTGTCCAATCTACTGATATATTGTACAGTCACATCTCAAAAAACATTTGAGGTGTGTATGTTTGGTACACTGCGATCAGGTGTTTCAATAGCATGCAATGGTACTTGAAGGATGGTGTGGGTTCATCCTTTGTCCTGTTGAGTCCAATGTCATATTGGATTTGCTTCAAGGCTGTCAAAATACTGAGTATCTTCATTTTATTTAGGTGCCATACTGTGATCTTATCTGTAGCACAAACTAGCTGTGTTCATTGGTCAACAAAGTTTACCTGATATGTGAGCTGATGACCATTATCCCAGGCATACAAAACCTTCTCCTTGGGGTTGTAGTCAATCTGGGTGGTGAAGGAGTACTCATTGGTGAAGGGCAGGCGTGGGATGGCTTCAGTGTTGGTGTGGGTGTCATAAGCATAGGTCACCTCACCTTCCTTTTGGTTGTACACATTGACAGCGTACAAGACACCACAGATGATGAAGCAGTTTCCGTATGAGTTCCGTTTGAGACCTGTCCTCCAGGTTGTTTCCTTTTTCAACGACAGGTCTCCGGGATCCAGTTTACTGATGATGATCACCTCTTGCTGGTTGTAGTCATAGTCAATGGAAGGGTAGATCACCCACAAGCCACTTTCATCCACTGCGAAGTCAATGTCCGAGTGGCCTCTCCATTTCCAGGGGGTGGTGTCCTCGTAAACCACATCATGCAGCAGTGTCCAGGCCGCCACATATCGCATCCTCAGATCATACTTGATGATGTTCTTTGTAAAGGCTCTGTTGTAGTAGAAAGCTCCGTTATAAACCACATGCCCTGTGCCTATCCAGTTGTAAGGCAATTTGAAAAGGTTGCTCCATCGGCCTACAATAAACAAGAATATTACGTTATCTTTACTTGTATTTATTTATTTATTAAGAAACATGGATGAATACTCAATAGTCATTTGGAAATGGATACATCCTGTTGCATAAAACAGACCATTGACCTCTGATGCAAATGCTGCCTTCAAAGCCCATAAGTACTCATGTTGAAGTGTATTATAAACTGAGGCTGCTCCATTGTGGCTCTAAGAAAAGCCAGTAGTTAGGTCTATTCAAAATCCTTCTCATCACACCTCAGCTACAGCTGAACTCCCTCCTTCTGGATTTTCGGGCTCCAGTAACTGCCATATAAACGTCAATCCAGGACTCTAATATGCCTTCACAAACATATATGGCAGACATCACTCTATGTCCATGACATTCTAGAGTCAATGATCAGATTATTTTGTAGTCAAGAAGTCCTGCTAATTTTGCTGATTGACACCTTGTCTGCTCTAAAGACTTGACTTGAGACTTAAAAGCAAAAACACTGAAGACTTGTGTTTTTACCTGATAATATCTTATAACATAAAAAGGTAATTAAGACACCCCCAGGTAAGCCTCGTATAGCCGGACATAATGTTTGAATCTTCAGTTATCAGGCCCATGCATTGAAAGCGCTTGGTCAGGTATACAAACAACGTCATTAATGCAACTCTGGTAGGAAAATGTTCAAATGGAGTTCAAATGCTCAGCCCCGAAAGACATGCAAATGACATGCATTTTGTTTATGATTCCTTGAGACTTGAGTCGGACTTGCCCTAAAACCAGCTCTGCTAGACAGTCTTGAGGAGCCAATGTGTTAATTGATAAATTTAGCTTGCAATAAAATAATTTTCAAACATTTAAAATGATTAATATGTTTGGTCAACAGGCAGCCATTCAATAAGCGGGATAATATATAGCAAGCTGGTCATTAGTTGTAGTGCTTATATATTCATTATCTTTCACTTGTGCTAAGTTGATATTATGCCCTTCATAAAGCCAATAACATTGTTTTTACAATGCCAGACTGTGTACACACTGGCTTCATGTAACAGTGACACAGTTTGTTTAGTAGTTCACTTCTGAACAAACACGTGTATGGAGGTGTCATTTTCTAATCACATCTGCTATTCTAACCTTCCAACCTCAGGTAGTCTGATTTAGATAATGGTAATAAAAGGAAAGCCCAGTGGAGGACAAAAACAACATGCAGTAGAACTGCCCCCCCCCC
>NC_060170.1:3237246-3264983 GCF_021292245.1 Micropterus dolomieu | reverse complement strand
ATTTTGTAGTCAAGAAGTCCTGCTAATTTTGCTGATTGACACCTTGTCTGCTCTAAAGACTTGACTTGAGACTTAAAAGCAAAAACACTGAAGACTTGTGTTTTTACCTGATAATATCTTATAACATAAAAAGGTAATTAAGACACCCCCAGGTAAGCCTCGTATAGCCGGACATAATGTTTGAATCTTCAGTTATCAGGCCCATGCATTGAAAGCGCTTGGTCAGGTATACAAACAACGTCATTAATGCAACTCTGGTAGGAAAATGTTCAAATGGAGTTCAAATGCTCAGCCCCGAAAGACATGCAAATGACATGCATTTTGTTTATGATTCCTTGAGACTTGAGTCGGACTTGCCCTAAAACCAGCTCTGCTAGACAGTCTTGAGGAGCCAATGTGTTAATTGATAAATTTAGCTTGCAATAAAATAATTTTCAAACATTTAAAATGATTAATATGTTTGGTCAACAGGCAGCCATTCAATAAGCGGGATAATATATAGCAAGCTGGTCATTAGTTGTAGTGCTTATATATTCATTATCTTTCACTTGTGCTAAGTTGATATTATGCCCTTCATAAAGCCAATAACATTGTTTTTACAATGCCAGACTGTGTACACACTGGCTTCATGTAACAGTGACACAGTTTGTTTAGTAGTTCACTTCTGAACAAACACGTGTATGGAGGTGTCATTTTCTAATCACATCTGCTATTCTAACCTTCCAACCTCAGGTAGTCTGATTTAGATAATGGTAATAAAAGGAAAGCCCAGTGGAGGACAAAAACAACATGCAGTAGAACTGCCCCCCCCCCACCACCATCCTCGCCCTCCCCACCATCACCACCATCCCCATCCCTAAGTCCAGCCCACACTCTTAATCCCTCTCTGCTGTGCCAAGTTCAAAGGAAAGGCCAGAGCACATGTCAGGGAACAGCAGGTATCACCACCACTCCAAATACCTAGTCATCCGCACACAGCTGTGAGCTCACCGCACTGCAGGACGCCTCACATGTAAGTGCATTTAGAAAGCCCATTGTCCAAACACATCTAGATCAACAAACCAAGTCCTATGAGGGGAGATCATCTTAACTGTCTTAGAGAGTGTAATCCTATTCCTCAGTTGATTTGGATGTGGACGGAGTTGATTTTCCCACCCAGTGGAGCCATGAAACAACCAAGACCTGCATTCCACAGATCTCATCAGTCTCACAGAGCTCACTGGACAATCAACATGAATCAATGTCACATGTTATTAGAGAAAACACAGATATACATTAAAACAGGGTGATACTAGAGTTAGATCATAATGTTGGGATGATAATGGTGTTTTGAGTTTGATGATGAAAAAGATGAAAAAGTGAAGATATTCATTACTCGTACTTACACCTGCACTGTAGATCTACACTTACACTTATACCTGCAATTCCCATTGTCCACTATAACTGCTGTACATGCTGTATATATCTTAGTGTATTCATTTCATTCGGTTCATACTGTTAAAAGTGCTCATACTGTTAATACTTTTTATACTGCATATATGTTAATGTATCTTAGCGTATTTATTTATAGCGTACATTACATTACTATTATTATTATTATTATTACTTTTCTCTGCTTTTTGCACTTCTGGTTAGAACTTTCATTTCTTAGCCCTTAATCTTGGTCAAGTTAAATCTGAGCTAGCTTAATGATTTGATTGACAGATTTATGGGATTACAGTGTAGCTACGTGCATAGGCTATGAAGCTATGCTGTAGCAGGCCAGAGGTTTTCAAAGTCTGACAGTGTGGAATGCACCTCAAACCAAATCAAGACACACCCATCCCCTGCTCCTACAATTTCAGGCTGCAATGTTCTTGATATCAAAATTGCTTCATTTTGTACTTACAGTACTGTACTTGTCTCCATGAGTTGTGTGTCACAGCCACTGCCATTGCCGCAACTACTGACCTCATGCAGTACCTTTGCCTCTCTAGGCCTACAGTGGCCCAAGAATTGATTTTACAACTTGTGTTTTCTCCTGCAAGTTCCTGATTCCAGTGGAGATAGGTGACAGTGTCATGATACGGCTGTACCAGCCTCTCAGCTCTAGTGTTTCTTCTGTTTACCCCTCCTAGTGTTTTTGTCGGTCACCTTTTTGTTCTCCCTGTGTTTGTGTGTGTGGGTGTGGCACTCCTGGCTCTCCTCCCAAGGCTCCAATCATTTATTACCTGTGGCTCTTCTACACACCTGACAGCCATCTCCATATATAAGACCTGCAGTATTTTAACACTGACTCAACACTCTATGCCTTGCCATATTGTCCGTTTACATATGTAGTATACAAGTCACGGCCGCAACTTGGATATTAAGTACTTTTTTGCTTTGCTTGTTTGCACTGCTCCTGACTACTGTGTTTTTTCTCGCCTGGGTCTCAGGTGTTTGTTCCATAGTTAGGAGCTTTCCGTTTGCCTGCTCTGTTCCACGAGCACTCTGTCTCTGCCGCCTGCCTGCTCACCGCACCGGCTTGCCCGCTCTGAAGACTTTCTGCCTGGATATCATCATCGCACATTTTTGGAGCCTGTCAATCAAACTTCAGTCTCACTGTCTGTTATTGAGTCCTCCGTTCCTACTGCCCATAAGAGATAGAAATGGCAACTTTAAGGGAGGTGATTGTGATTGTATTGGAGTATTCTATGCAGTATCAATGCAATGCAAAATAGAGGTCACCAGGATGTTACCAGTTTTATATGTACCCACTGTATCACAGAGTGAAATAAAGCAGTTACTGTGGGGAATAAAATTAAAGCAGAACACTGATTATGGATGCAACTAGTACGTGGGTGCCATCAACAAGTGGAATTTGACACTGAATTAAGACTCAAAACCCAAGCCTAAAGTACCTATGGTGGGACTCCAGTTTACTCCTTGTATCAAACATAAATATGACTTGAGTCTAGGACTAATTGTTTGGCAATTAGGGCACTGTAAGAAGACCCAATTAAAGCACACCTTGCTTGAAGTTGTCCAGATTGCGGAACTCCACCAAGTTGTTGCCGTAGTAATAGTTTGTGACATAGATCTTGGAGTCTTTAGCCAGGGGATCCTTCATCCAGGCTCCCTCGTTGCGCCCATAACTGTGCTGCTTCTCTGGCTGCTCAATGGATGCTAGAGTGCCTTCACAGTTGAGGATCTTCCCTGGAAGAAACAAGCAGAACATTCAGCATGTATGCCTGGGGGGAATGACTTACATTAACATGGGCTTAAATCGATTTCACACTCATAACATTTCTTGGCAAACTGGGCCTATACGCTTTGTGCTGCGAAATTGGTCCCTGCCACTACAACACGGCCTGCAACAGAATACCAAGTTTATTTACAGAGCATATAGCGTGTACCTGCTCTGTGGAGACTGGGCCGACTGTTGTTGTTGGAGTTGTCTAGAACCAGCACGATGGTCGGAGCTGGTCTTTCAGGTGCTGGTGTACTTTGTGTGGTGATAGCACTGGGTGTAGCAGTGGTGGTTGTTGTGGTGCTAGTAGTTGTGGTGGTGGTAGTAGTTGTAGTGGTGGGAACTGCAGTGGTGGCAATGGGTTCAGCCACGGTGCCCTCCACAGTTTCCAGGACCATTTCAGCTCCTCCGTCCTCTGACTGGTTTTCTGTGATATGATGGACCGTGTACGTTTTGGCAGAATGGTCTAGAAGGGAGGGGAGGAAGTTCGGAGTTAGGCCAGAAGATTTAGATTCTGCAAGCTAGTTTTCACTGAAAATACACACAGTCCTGAGGCTGAGTGGAGATAGAGGGAAGTAATACTGAACAAGTGGCTTCTTGTTCTTGTTAGTGATTGTTACATTTAGGATAGTATGATCAAGTAGTGTGTAGGGACATTGTCTCTAAATAGTATTTCAAAAGTCTTTATAAAAGGTGTTTTAAGGTTTTCATTCACTGTACAGTACAGTATACAGCTCTTTGACAGCGGGAGACATATTATAGTCTGCTGTGTTCTAGAAGCTCACATCAAAGAAGGCACATTAGCAATGCAGCACACACAAAACCCCAACTTCCTCTTCTCTGAACTTCTTTATCTTCTTTCCCTCCTAACCCTGCCTCTTCTTATTACTGCTGCAACCTAAATGATTGCATAATACAGTATATAATATAATATATATGGGATAAAATTCAGTAAAATACTGATTACTATCTTTTGGAAAATATGCATTATTTTTTATCCCGTAAACCCAGATTGGTCAGACTCTTGCCTCTTGTCGTCTAGTGTTTCAGGCTTCTATAGTCACACCAAGCTGATTCAAATCCAATCTAAGCATCTCCTTCTGGTGCTCATACTCTGACATCCTGTGCTGCCTGACAGATGTGAGAAGATCACAGCAGTGCTACATAAGTGGTGCATCTTCCTGACACACATACTCTGAACACATGGACCCGATGATGGCTGGAGTAGAAACAATATTCTCAGAAGGTTTTTACAATTAACAGTAGAAAGATAAAGATGTTTTAAATTGTACCTGGAATTAAATGTAACACTAATTCCCTAATTTACAGCCAGTTTTCTGGTTGAGTGTTGTGTGCATTCTGATGTAGAGGCATGGTAATGCAGTGTAGATAGTCTGCACTTACTGTTGTATTATCATGCAACTGGAGCTGCTGCCCCCATCACCCAACCCCGGATAAGAGGATGAAGATGGATGGATACCTCTGCAAGATGCTCTTTGGCTACAAATGCCTTAATCTCAATGTTACAGTTCCTGTTGTAAACAGTCAGTTGTCCAAATGCATTATAGGTTGTTGCAGCAGTTGATTCAAGTTTGCTGGCTGGTAAAATGAGTGTAGGCAGTTTCAGCCAGTGTTTAATATTTCCCTCTCTTTCTACAACATCTGCTCAGGTGCCACTGAGCAAGTCCCTGAACTCCAACTCAGCTGCTCCGTTAGACCAAAGTTACCAAGCTGAGGAAAAATCATGGTGTATCAATGAAAAAGTGTTCTTGCATCCTTCTCTTTGCCAGAGATTATGGAAATGCAGTGGACACGTTCCAGTGATTTGACAAGGGTGGCTGGCTCACTGAGGTTCACATACATGGCAGAACACAAGGTCTGACAGTGTTATGTACGTGTGTCCTGTGCAAATGCAGCATACCTATTCAGTCAACTACACTTAAAGAGGATTGGAAGGAGTCAGGAAATGTTTTCTCTGCATTGGTGAGGGTCCCCACACATTGTTGTAAGGAGTGAAGCTGAGGCATGTCATGGACATGGCAGTGCTCCATTGAGACAGCATTCCATCAGGTCCATGTATTTTGTCAATAAAAGATTTGGACTTCCTGCCTGCTGAATATGCACCAGCAATCCAATCCTGCGCTGACTAGATCAGCTTCCCTTAAAACAACGCCGGAATAAATCTTGTATTCAGGGGATCTTGTGTCCACAGTAATGGATTCCAGCTTTTATTTTATTTTCACATTTAAAACATTCTCAGGAAAATTTTATAGTGTCCTCAAATGGAAACTAAATCCAGCTAATAGATCCTGACTCTGTTTCTATGACTCTCTAGCTGCTGGCTGATCCTTATCCAGCAAAGTGGCATGTGGGTTCAGATTAGATAGCTGAAGAAACTAATTTGGATTATTTTCAGCACCCACAGTGGATCACGCACAGATGATCGCACACAGATGGGAGTGCAAACTCAGCTAAAGTGCCAGCACATTGTTTGCTTTAGCTCAGAGAGTGTGGCTTTCTATGAACACACCACTATGCTGGGAGAGTATACAGAGTGTCCCAGCCAACCAGAAAACCCTCACCTCCTCTGTGCTCATCCTCGTCGGTCTTGGCAGCCTTGTAGTATGTGATGCCCCTCACCACACCAGGCTGGTGTCCAACCACCTTGGCTTTGGCTGTAGGGTCAGGCTTGACCGACTTCCCAGGTTTAATGACCTCTTTCTTGGGCTTTACGACCTTTTCTTTGGGCGGTTTGGGTGGGGGTTTGGCTACAGGGGTCTTTTTGTTGGGTATTTTTATAGCCTCCTTGGTTTTCTCACCATTAGTGTCCTGTAAACATGAACATCCAGGTTATGTCAAGACACTTGGTAATATTGGCTTGTGTATGAAAATGTATTTTTCCCTGTTCCCTGTGATATCCATCTTGATAATGTATCCCACTGTGTTAAATTAAAACATAAATTATCATACAAATGATGCGTAGGTGTATACTACTGTTACTTGTCCTAGTGTTTATAATGTTACCAATGTTACTACTACTAGTACTACTGCTGTTACTATTGTATCTGCTACTAAGGGCTGTAGTCAAGACCACTTAAGCGGAGTCAGAGATAGGACCAAACAAGAGTTTGGACACTGAATCAAGACAGTCCAAAAACAAAACAGTGCTGATTCAATATTGTTCACACTTGTGTCTTATTGTTCATAGTGAGGATCAGCTGCAGTACACTTTAATCACACAGTTGGACCCTTTGGATTTAGATTGTTGATTGAAACAGGTCAGGAAACCGCATAAATCTGCCTAAATGTTCCATTATTTGTCGTGGGCAAAAAGGCAAAATATTCTTGCACAATGCTACCAGCTACAGTAACACTTGTTGAGGCAGTGGAAACAAGCTTTTAACACAACATTGACATTATTGCCTTTTCAGATGATATGGGGAGCGTGTTAGCGGTTATCTATTTACACATCTAGCAGACACACAGCAACATCAGCATTCATTTGCAGCTGTGTGTCCAATATTCACTCTCCTTTTAGCTCGGTTTTGGTCTCCACCTAAAGGAAATATCTGGCTCTTTAGCAGTTAAATGCTCCACTGGGATCAATGGCTAGTTGCTAATTTTGTCTGACTGCCATTTGGTGCTGAGCTGGGAGTGTATTGTGAGCTTTTAGAGATTTTTATCTGCAAGCAGCAGCCTGCTGATGAAAATGGTGCATATGACAGCAATGAGACCCAAACAGTAAAGTTGTGGGCCATTAAACCAAAACAATTGCCGAGCTGACAGACACTCAAATGCTCCATGGAGCTGAGGGAAATATTTCCCTTTAAGTTTATCAAAGAGAGCGACCCCTTTAACAAACACAACATCATCTGATCCATTGTAAATTTAAAAAGATACTTAGCCAATTTAAAGGAAACATTTTTGGGATATGTATTTATTTACTTTCTTGCTCAGAGTTAGATGAGAAACTCACAATCTGAACAGTAAATATGAAGCTACCGCAGGTGGCTAGCTTAGCTTAGCATAAAGACAGGAAACGGGGGAAACAACTGCCAGGCTCTTTCCTATGGTGATAAAAAAAAAAAGTAGGCGGTGGTAGGTGGATTTTGACAAAAATAGGTGAGACCGGTGGCTGAGAGTGATACAAGTAAATTAAAGCACCAAATTTACCAATGTACTGAAATAATAGAAAAACTGTCTGGAGACTGAGACTTAAGGCTGAGACTGGACTTAAGTACTACAGAACTGCTGCCTGTAATGTACTGCTACTCTTACAACTACTATCATTACTATAACAATTACTAGTACTATACTAATTACTATTTGTTCTTCTAACCTGTGCTTTGCTCTCAGAGGAGTCTTTCTGTAGCAGTTGCAGGCTGAGGCTGGAGATCTCCTTCTTGATGCTCATCATAATGTTGGAGTAGTTCTCATATCTCTTGAACTGGTTGGTGAGGCTCATCATGCTGTCCCGGACAAATTCATTATCTCGCGTAAGATTTGTCTTGATTGTCTGCAAAATAACATCATTATTATCACCACAGTCCATCAAATGACATAAGCTGGTAAGCGTGTCTCCTACCAAACTTTGATTATAGGAAGAACATGAGCTTGGTTGTTTTCCTACCTCCTCCAGTGTGTTCATCTGGGACACCACCTTGTTGATGTAGGAGTGGACTTTCATTAGATCCATGCTGTAAAGTGTTCCCTCAAGGAGGTCCACCATAGATTGGAGCTGGTGAGTCAAGTCATAAAAGGAGAACAACTAGCGTTAATCACCATCTTTTGAACATAAACCTGACAGCTTTATGTGCATCTTTTCAAATGGAGTAATAGCTCAAGTGTCCTCCCAAAACACTTGCTCTGATTACCACTATTGACATGGGCACTCTGCTCAATAAGCAGCTGAGTGCTCTCAGTTTGGGGCTCATTCAGGGACCATCTTAATTATTATAGACCTTTCCTTTTCAATGCAAATATTTCCTCCAGAGAATTATTGGGTTAATCCATAGTTTAAAGTAGAGTCAGATCAAACATCAGGAACTGCCTTTTGTTTCATCTGGTACATAGTGTTATTCTCATTCCTGTGAAAAATGAAAGTTTATTTATATTGTTTTTAACTAAACTGTGTGTACTATTTTAATTTACATGTGGGCTTCTAGATTGCAAGCTCCAACACTTTGTAGCTGTGTTTTACATAAGTGCATGTGTTATTATTATTATTATTTTTATTATTATTACTATTTTTGTCCTTTGTTGCTGGTTCTGTTATCAATTATCAAAACAGTTGCAATGTTTTAGCGAATTGACTAATTGTTTTGGCTCTACAATATTTTATTATATTTTTTTATTAATAGCATTTTGTATCCTAAATGTAACATCAGTCAGCATTTTGGTCTAGAGCAAGATATAGTACATCTCAATAACTACCGGTCAGAGTGGTGTTAAATTGGTATTGGTATTCATCATTGCCAGAGGATCATAATTTTAATGACTCTCTGACCTTTTCTTTAGTGCTGCCATTCCACTTGTACATAAGAAACATTACATTGGGCATATCGCACTAAAAACTGCTGCTCCCCACTGCCGGGAAGGTTCTTAAAACAACAGCAGAATTGTTAGTGTGTTTTTCCACCTGATACTTTTTTCATTCTGAGGTGTAATAAACACTGTCGCAAGTGGGCTTCCTGAGTTTGGTTCTTTTTTCTTAAACTCCATCCTGTCTGGTGTACCAGAAATCAATTATATTATATTAGATATTGACACACTGGCAAAAAAGAGTGCTATAGTCTGGCTGTTTTTTATGTTATAGTTCCTAATATACTTTTAATTATTTATTTGGAAGAATTATGATGATTAGTACTTTAAAGCTCCTATTTGTATGATTTTAACATTTCTGACTTTGGCAACTCCTAGTGGTCAAATGCACAAATAGAATTAGTCAAGATTAGTCAATTTCATCTTTGATTCTAACATATAGTGGTTCAAGTTTCATCGTTCCTCACCTTTAATAACTCAGGGGCCTGTTTCTTCAGCTTCTCCAGCTTCCACTCATTCTCACAGGGGTTGAGGGAGGATGGTGGGGCAGTACACGAGCATTTACAGTCAGATCCGGAGCTGACTGTCTCCACAGTGTAATAATCCTCCACACGTACACTGCCGCTCCGCAGCCGCAAGCAAGCATCTTTGCTTAAAGGGCGCATGATGCACTTACAGCGGCAGTCTGAACCTTCTGATGTCATCCGAACAGGCTCAGTCTCCCCAAAGATCTGGAAGACAGAATGTGAATTTTCCCATTTACAAATCCAAAAAAAAGGTCTTTTGAGTATTTTTTTGTGTTGTCACTACAATTGTCCAATTTTTGCACTAAAGTGCATGTAGTAGAAATGTCTTATTGTGGTATTATACTAAACAAGCAGCTCCAGGGCTGAGCACTTCTTCCACCAGTGAAACCTGTGTTCTTCCAGTCATCAGTTCCATTAGTCTAAACCCCTGCTGGTATTCCATGAATAATAAATCATTGTTTTTATTGTAGGGAAACAAAAACAAGGGAAGGAAAATGTTCCTGAAAAATAACCACATGCTTCCCCACTTTTGAATGTTAGCTGGTCTCAGAGGAAAGCCTCAGAGACAAACATAACTCACAACACCACCAGCAGGCCTTTGGCTGCTATGTATGATGACAGAGCTTTGGCAGGACATGTTCATGGCTTACTTATTAACAGAAAGTAATGCATGGCAGCCTGAGCAGACATTCAACAATTCCTATGAGAGTGATGCGAGCTGGCATCCAGTGGAGATTGCTTTCACACCAGACTTTAACTACACAAATTTACTACATATTTTATTAAATATTTATCAGATATGTAGAAAATATGCAATAATGTGGTGATGGTGAGTTGGACTTTTTCCACTTAATTTTCAATTAATTCTACTTCTAAATAGTGGACTAGTTTACTTAGTTAAGTAGTGTGTGAATTTCGACAGGATTTAGTGTCTCAAATCGCATTATTTTTATTCCTACCAGATTTTCAACAAAGTTTCGTGTGGATATTCATTGTCTTTCTACACATGATGCCTGGAGTGAATCTCCATAGACCTCCATGTTACACTTTACAGCAGAAATAAACAAGTGAAATGCCTGGTACAAAAACGGATATGGTTTCTGTAAGTTACCCATTAATGACAACTGTGGCCACTTTGAGTGACAGGTGTGTGCCCTCTCAGGTGGCTAGCTGCTAGATGGTGACACATCCAGGCTTCATTTGGGCCCCTCAGCTCCACCTCTCAGCCCATTTTTTGGATTAGCCAACGTCAGGCACTGTCAATATTGCACCAGTCGGAGCAACTGGGAGCTGCAGGGAGCTGCCGGGAGCCGTCTGCATTGAGCTTTATAATGGCTCTTCAGAAACCTATGGGTGATGTCATGGACACTATGCCAATGTTTTATACAGTCTATGAGCAGAACCAGAGAAATCGTCCTTTTTGTTCCACACATTCTTCTTACTTTTTATGTGTTATGCTAGTAGTGGCTAATGAAGCCCAAGTTTCTAGCCTTAAGATGAGGAGCGACACAGGTCTGGTCACCTCACTTCTTTCTAATGCCACACCCCAGATTTTTTCATCTTCAAACATCTTTAGTACCAACAACACTGACTCCAGTGACATAACTTGAGGACATCAGCTCTCTCTGGAGACATAAAAGGCTGCAGTAGTACTCCCAAAACCTGAAGGGTTGGAAGTACTGAATTTACTCTCGTTAGTGTAAGTTGTTTTTATGTACTTGTTCTTTTTTGGAGTATTTTAAAAATAGGTCATTTTGCTTTGACTTAAACCTTCAGTGCGACCTTTAATCTCTACCCTACTGACAGAGAGAAAAAATACACAACACTGTCGACATGTGCTAATGATCCTACAGTCTATGCTTATGCTGTATAGGCTCTGCCACCCTGAGTTGCTTCTGTCGATGTGGTTGCCCCCCTGTCCTGATAAACCCTGTGAGAATGGAAAAAAAGTAAGGAGCCATATCAGCAGCTGCAGCAGAGAAGAAGCTGGTGTGTTTGCGGCCGCAGGAGGACAGAGCCCCAGAGAGGTTACACTCAGCACACAGCTGACACCCTGTAAGAGATACATGTGTGGCTCACCAGCTGAGGGTCAGGGGGTTATGTGAGGTGCGATTAAAGTTAGTGAAGACTGAACAGTACAAAAAGCAATACAATTAAAGTTGATGATAATTTGCATTATTGTATCTCAGCTTAAATAAAGTTGCATCTACCTTAATCACTGATTTAATGGATCACCAGAGGAGAACACTAAGTGATCCATATCACCTCTAGCTGTGATTTCTGCATTCAATTAGTAAACTTTACTTTCAGTGAGACGTGTAAGGCCTTACTGCTGTTTTTGACATGTTGTGACTACAAGAGTGCTCGTTCAGTTGTAAGTGTTAAAAAGCGGGGGAGCGCAGTGGTTAGAGGCTGAGGCAGCGGCAGAGTGGACTGGTTATAGTGGGACAGAGAGGGACAGAGAGGCTGAGTGGACTGGTTATCGTGGGACAGAGAGGCTGAGTGGACTGGTTATAGTGGGACAGAGAGGGACAGAGAGGCTGAGTGGACTGGTTATAGTGGGACAGAGAGGCTGAGTGGACTGGTTATCGTGGGACAGAGAGGCTGAGTGGACTGGTTATAGTGGGACAGAGAGGGACAGAGAGGCTGAGTGGACTGGTTATCGTGGGACAGAGAGGCTGAGTGGACTGGTTATAGTGGGACAGAGAGGGACAGAGAGGCTGAGTGGGCTGGTTATAGTGGGACAGAGAGGCTGAGTGGACTGGTTATAGTGGGACAGAGAGGCTGAGTGGACTGGTTATAGTTGGAAAGAAAGTCTGAGTGGACTGGTTATAGTGGGACAGAGAAGCTGAGTGGACTGGTTATAGTGGGACAGAGAGGGACAGAGAGGCTGAGTGGACTGGTTATAGTGGGACAGGGAGGCTGAGTGGACTGGTTATAGTTTTATCCTCTGTTGTGCATTGTACTTAAATGGTCTGCACCAAAGGGCATTCTTTTTGAAAACAACCATAATGACAGACAAGACTCTGATGTATCAATACATACTGTATATTGCATGTTCATATCATGCATGTACTATTCATAGTACTAGTTTGGTTTGTCACTTGCTATCACTCATGTTTTCAGTTCATGGGATGCATCTTACTTAGTTCCATCATTTGGAGTGATGACTGTTGGATCATGTGATGGAGGAGGTTTGGCCTGTCATCTCTGTCCGGTGAGACCTCTATAAACTGCAGGATGGGCGCACATGTGGTATCACTTTTATCAGGAAGAGAGTTTACCAACACTGAGATTCTTCATTAATGAGCTGTGCGCCTGTTCTCATGTGACTAAAGGGAGGAGGTAGTATTCTCAGTACAGTAGTATTCTCTCTTAGGATGGATCAATCTTTTCGTAATTCAATCTCTACAAAATAGTGACCATTCCCTCTTTGTGAGGTAGTTTTCCAAGAAATGGAAAATAGGTTTAAAGTAAACTTAAACAGAAATTCCTCCTGGTTATGTCAAAACAGCATATGTCATATTAAAAAAGTCCCTAGTTTAGTGTTTCAAATGTGAATATTTGCTAATTGTCTCTTATTTATATGATTTTAAACTAAACTTCTTTGGGCTGTTGGTCAGACCAAAAAATATATCTGAATAGGTCACCTTGGAGTCTGGGAAAATGGTATAGACATTTATCACTTTTAATCCTCAGATGAATCAATGCTGAAAATAATTATTAGCCCTAAATTGGATTACTGTATTCCTATTGGAGAAAGGGGGAGGAGTGGTGGAGGTGGTGGAGGCTCATTAGTGAAGGAATGCAGGCTGAGTGATGGGGGAAGGTATGGAGGAGGGTATGATTTCTCCTCTATTACTGGGAGGGGGTCCTGATATGGGGCAGGACTCCTGTGTGCAGAGCCGGCCGAGTCATGACCTATGTCAAGCGAAAAGGCAGCAGGTTGACAAATCCTACAGCCACATGAAAACAGAGTGGATTAGCAGATTAAACTTCTTTAACAGAGGCCATGCCTACGGCCCTGCTGAGCTGCATTGTTCAACCCTAGCCAAACACTGACTGCTGCATGGCAACATGAGCTTAGGTTACTTTAAGTTGGAGAAGTCAGAGAAATTCCAACCAGATTTACTTTGGTACTTAATGATTTGTCTAGTCAGGAAGGACTAAACCCTTACCTCAGGCTTTGCTGCAGGAGAAAAATTTGGCTGCAGCTTATCATGAAAAATCTAAATTATTCTGCCAATCAGAGCAGCTGCCTCCTCCTCCTGTCAAATCATATGTGCTGGTATGCCTAACTGACCATTCAACATCTCATGCCAAGCTGACCTACCAGCATGAGAACAGGCAACACAATTAAGACTGCTAATAATTAAGAGTACAGAGTATTTAACGCATGCTTTGAGCTTTGAGTCTTTGGCGTTGACCTATCAAGTGCAGTCAAGTTTCAGGTCAAAAAGAACACGGCTCAAACATGAACTCATGTCTGCACAATAGGAGGAAAAGAGCCTGCACGCAGCAGAGAGCTCTATTAGATCAACTGCTGCAGCCTTGAACAGCTAACACACCCTGACAGTGATGAAGTGAAACCCCAATTGTGCTCAGGATTGCTAAAAACACAAGAAGTGTTACACAATGGCTGCTTCATTCGTTAGCTTCAGAGTTAAAGGTCAGTGTTTCAGAAGCACAGGCCTGTTGTATCTACAGTCTTGTTCATACAAGGATATCCTCTCCTTTTAGTGCTTGGCCAGCTGGTAATCACTGGGACAACTGGGTGGTGAAAAAGGCAGGCAGTGGAGATATCCTGTGGCAAAACTCAAATGTTCCAACCTAAACAGTAGTGCTGTGATTCCTGTTTTGACCTGCAGCTAATTCAGCCCCCCACACCTTTTGAACTATTTTCCCACAAATGCACAAAAAAGGCACCATGAAGTCTAATTCTAATCAATCTTAAACCCACCAAGCTTGTGGTTTTAAAGGATGGACTATCCCTTTAAAATCCACACCATCTCCTGTCAAGGGTACTCAAGACCAAAACCGGGGTCCACATTCCACTGCAAAGAGTCCGCCTGATTTTTAATCTAATTAGCAGTGCTTATGATAAACAGTCTTACTGTGCCACTGTAAAGATTAACTTGGTACAAAGGGGGAATTCTATTAAAGCTTTCGGTCTGGAGATGAACCATGAAGTCAGTGGTTCAGACTATAAACAAAAACACTAGCATTAGCACTGGGATGTTAATTAGCTTAACACAAAGTGTATTAAGCACTTGCTGCTTTTGGGGGTACACATCTACATTCCTGCTGGGTCTATTTATGTGTCTCAGCCCTCTCTGAACTCATCACAGCACATCATGACACAGAACATGAGAAAAAGACTAACACAAATCGCCCTTTATGAAAATACTGTTATACTAAACAACTTAATGAATTACTTATGTGAAGTTTCCTCTCTAGCCACAGTAACATTAAATAACTCTGGAAGAGTTCCAGGGTTTTCACACTTGATTTATTTTGCAACAATCAAATCATCCGTCTCTTTTGAAAACACACAGATACAAATCAAGCTGTCACTATGGCTCCCTAATAAAATCCACATACTATAATAATCCATTCACAACCACAAAGAGACACTTCCCTAATTATTAGTGTGTGTCTGGTGACCTCAACTATGAGTGGAATGATAGACGTGCCAATGCCTGTTTCCCAGATGATTTGTTACAGCAGATGTTTATGGGAGACATTAAAAAGCTGCAGAGGTTATTGGTGGCCAGCGAAAGATACTGTTCACTTTTTATTGAGCGAAAAATAAATAAACCTTCTGGTGGGTAGTGTTGTCAGTAAGATAAAGTGTCAATAGAGATGACAATTATTTAATATAATAGTGCAGATGTTAACAGCCGTGGATCTAAGCTTATATGGAATATTAATTGCTTAGCATCACAACTGCTCAGAATTCAGCCATTTTTTTGCAAGTCCACTCCACAAGCAAAGACTTGACAGCCATTTATAAAATAGAAAATACATGTTTACACCATTTATCTACAGAATATGTACAACTAAATTATATTCCTGTCTCATTGATAAATTATATTCCTGTCTCATTTAATCCCTTGGAGTTTGTAAGAGACAACCGTCTTTATCCGAGTTGTCTTTGAATGCACATGGCAGTGTAAAGAATGACAAAGTCCATGACATGAAGAGGTCATGGTGAGTAAATGGGTCATACTCAGGATTCTCAGGCACGAGACTGAGGTTTGAGTCCTCTATGATACCTTTTTATTGTTACTATTGTTGACTTATTGTATTTGGATTTTAGGATTGGCATCCACGCAGATGATGGTGAAACTTCAATTAGTTAATGTAAGGATCAAGAACAGTCATGAGTGAGGGAGCTAGAAGTCATGCCCACAATCTACAGAGGAGAATAGTCTAAAATCTAATACCCATGCTGACCATTTTGTACGAAAGCCAATCAATTTCAGACGTGTGTAAAACAATGGTCACGTGCAGGGTCGTGCACCTGGGTCAGAACGTTGACCCATTCCCACTAACATCAAAAGTAAGTTTTTTTCAGGGTCATTGCTTTATTGTGAATGAGGCATTGGCCTCTCATTTCCAACAGCTTATAGCTTTGTTTTAACCACAAACAGAGAGACTCGACTCTCTGTAGATTTGATAATGTTGACTCTTCAGCAAGCCCCATGTGACAGCCCCAATTAAATGAAGTCATGTTGGCATAACATGGCACAACAAAATGTAATTTCATGTAGGCTACAAGGCACCATAGCACCTTAATCATCAAACCCTATGTCTGACTGGACTGTTTCACAGAGGCAAACTGAGCATCCCAGTCTGCTGTCTCCTTCTCTCTATCCCCCAGTTGACCTAGCACTGATTGTCCTCGGGTTTGTTTACAACCAAAACACGAAGCAGGTGCACACGATGGTTCCCACGCCACCCTCTGGTGCCCTCCATGCCCGCTTCTAAGCAGGCTTTGTCTCTCATTAATGCCACTGCCACTAGTCTGGCTACAGAGACTATGACTGTGCATCTCCAGTGGGCACAAGACTGGAGCTGTTACACTGCTGCATGATGAGGAATGTGTTGTGAGTAGAGACAAAGATAAATAAACTGTGGATTTATTGTAAAACCTTCAGTTGACTTTAGCACTTCACCTGAATAGATTCTAAAGTGACAACTTTATTTAATTCATTATTAATATTCATCATTTGTTCATTTAATGTTTAAAATACTTTTGGGGGGACATTCTATACATTTTATTAATGAGTTGATAGTAGATAGATGAGAGATGGGGCAACAAAGATGCCTGGATGGACAGGGGACGTTGCCATTCATGGTCAGTGCGTGAAGTCCACTAGGTCGCACCTATCTTGTGACTGACTATTGCACACTTTTCACAATTTACTTCATCAAGTTTTCTTCAACTCACAGCTGTAAACCACCACTAGAACACCACTGTTTCTATTTACTGTTACCACCATTAGCTACAGTTACTATCACTACCATTACTACTTCTATATAGGGCTGGGCAATAAAATAATAATGATAATTATGCTATGACAACTACTACCATTATCACTACTGATGCTGCTTTAATTTAAAAGTAGTATTACCACTACTATTTGTCTTCACATTCAACTGTTACTAATACAACTGAAAGTACTGCTTCTATGACTACTTTTCCTACATTACTAGAGACTCTAATCTCATACAAGTAACAACTAATTTGTTACAATTATAAATTGATACAATCTAGAGTGACATACACTCTGAAATGACACTGCAAAACTATCCTGTATGAATACCTGAACAGTCCAGCCATATGTGATGGTTAAACATGTCATTAAAAGCTATGGGCATTAATGTACTACACTAATAGCCTCCACTCTTCTGGTTTCAGGCTTTCCACCAGATGTTGGTAGTGGTGGACAGTAACTAAGTACATTTACTCAAGTACACTACAGCTTTAGTAGTTACTTTACAAATTAAGCTTTTTACATACAAAATATATGAAGAGTTTTTAAAATATGATGTTTTGAAAGGAATTAAACTCCCAAACAGTTTATACGGGACAAGTACAGCTGAAACGATTAGTCGGTTGAGAAAAAATTAATTGGCAACTATTTATTTAAGTAATTTTTCATGCAAAAACATATCATGGTTCCAGCTTCACAAATGAATTATATTAATCATTTGAATGTAGTGTTAATAATGTTGAAGCATTATGAAGATGTCACTTTGGGATCTGGGTCATTGGGATTTTTTCCTATTTGCAGAATTTTAACAATCAGTCGATTATTGGGAAAATAATCAGCCGATGGATTCGTAATAAGAATAATTATTAGTTACAGTCCGATATATAATATATAATATATAATAGTTCAAAATAAGCTCCACCTCAACCAACTGCATTGAGTACTTTAATACTAAGTACATTTTCCTTATTATATTTACATACTTCAACTTAGGAAAATTTTTCAATGCAGAACTTTTACTTGTAACATTGTACTTTTACAGTGTGGTATTAGTACTTAATCCGTTTGGTCTTTCATTATTTCGTTACAAAACCAAATCGGAAAAAACAAAAAAACAAGTCGTTTGTTTGTTTTTTCTGTTTTAAAACCAAAACAGAAATCAAAGGAGCTGTGTTTTGTTCTATCTTTGAACGGTGTTGTATCCCTACAACCCGTTCTCAGTCCCTGACTCGTCACATATGGACCCATGGTCAAGGCCTTTCCGCGTTTGTAACGAACTGGGGATCTATAGTGTCATAGGTCAACGCAGTGGGGGAAGCCCTGTAGCGTCAGTTTGTGACGGTAAAGGCAGATATATGATATTCAACAGAAAAGACTGAGTTAGAACATGGTTGGGGTGTACGGAAGGCCAGGACCTTTGAATCAGGATTCTCAGGAAAGCGTTCCTGTTCCAGTTGCTAGTGAGTTACAAACTGAACGTTGAACCAATATTAGCCTATGTCGCTTCAGCCTCTGGTACTGCAGCTATATAATATTGTCACTTATGTCGATGTTCAAGCTCATCTTATTTACATTTAATCAGGCACCGCCATCTGCTGCAGGTTTATCAAGTGTAACATACAAAGCTACAAAAATTGGACACATTAAATATCAAAATCAATATTTTTCCGTTTTAGTTTCTAAAACAGAAAAAACAAAAACCGATGTCTGTTTATCTGTTTTTCCGTTTTGAAAAAACAAAAAACAACTTTTTTTTTTTCGATTCGGTTTTGAAAACGAAATAATCAAAGAACGAACCATACATGGATTGTACTTTTACTTAAGCAATGGATCTGAATACTTTGTCCACCACAGGATGTTGGTACCTGGCTGCAGGGATTTACTCCCATTCAGCCACAAGAGCATCAGTGAGGTTCAACACTGATGTTCGGTGATAACATCTGGCCCACAGTCAGCGTTCCTGTTCAACCCAGAGGTGTTGGATGGGGTTGAGGTCAGGGATCTGTGCAGGCTGTTTCACACCAAACTGGGAAGCCGTTTCTTTATTGAGCTAGCTTTGTGCACGGGCACATTGTCATGTTGAAACAGGACGGTGCCAAACATAAACTGCAGGCACAAAGTTAGAAACATACAGTTGTCTGGATCATTGTAAACTGTAGCATTAAGATGTCCATTCATAGGAATTATGGGGCCTAGACCAAACCAGACACAGAGGGGTCCACTGTTGGCCACATAGTATACTACAAGACCTTTACTATTACTAACACTACCACATGCTCCTTCTATCACTGTTGAAATTAATAGTACTGCAAACACTGCTGCTACTGTGAATACCACTTCCTATCACCACTACTACTACTACTACTACGACTACTACTACTACTACTTCTTCTTCAGGGGGGGGGGGTTACTCTTCACTGACCTACAATGCTGCTGATTTGGTCTCTGTTGACAGTCACACACCAGAAATGGCCATAAATATCCGACAGAGCCTGTGGTCTTCATATATAATGTGTACGGGACATGTTTTTTAACTTCTGGCAGTGTGTGTGTGTGTGTGTGTGTGCGTGCGTGCATGTGTGTGCGTGCACGTGTGACTGTGTGTAGAGCTGGATTAGGCTGAGGGAGAGTGAGGGGTTACTGGAGTCCAGCAGCTGTACAAACAAGGGCTGCCAGATATTACTGTTACCCCACTGAGTGCCACCTCTCCCACACTCTGCTGGCATCAGGCCTGCACTCACTGGACATATCATTACATAAAGTTATTGTTACCTGTGTCACCCAAAAGCCTTCATTGGGAGGATTACCGCTAATCATACAAAATCACACATAACCTGAACCATCTGCTGGCTTAAGACAGAAAATGTAAAGGTCTGGCTTGGGTAAAATGTTGGGTATTGGTCAAGTCAGTCATTTGTCTGAAGCAGACGTACCATGGCACAGAACATGAAGCAGATAAGAGGTGAAGTTGAGCAGAATGATAGAGGAAGTTAAAATACTGTTATGGCAGCATCTGCTGTGATTAAACATTGATAACTAGTGAGTCTGAATAGCCCTTGCAATCCTGGAAAATAAAGTGAATAAAACTTGTCTGAAACCTGCCTATTTTGTGTCATTTCTTACCTTGCTCTGTGAAGAGGCATCCTTACATAAAACAAGCAGACAGGCGAACAAGTTCGTGTACCTCCACATTTTTTTATCCAGACTGCCTAGGCGTGAGATTCAGAAATCCAAAGCGACAGTCACTGCATTCAGTCCATAAGGTAAAGTAGTACGCCTATTTGAACTCCATTTCCTTTTCAAACAGCGATAATCATACAGTATGTGTCCGTCTGGCTCTGTGCACGGATATTAGCGTGTGTGCTGTGCTGTGCCTCCTGTCTGCGCCGCGCGCTCTGTTTTCAGCCAGACGCGCAGTGCGCATCATCTGCCATCCGCTGTCCTCCACTGATGGGAGGGGTTTACACACTGACACACACCGGTGTCTAGCCTATTCGGTATGCACAGGACAGCGAGGTTTGGCTAATAATAGCCACAATAATATTAATAATAATCTTTCTTTATCTTTCTTATATTTTTCTACACTGCTGTGTTTATTGTTTATTGTTCAGCAAAACACCAAAGCAAATTCCTTCTACGCGTAAACCTACTAATAAAGTAGAGTAGTAGTAAAGTTAAGTAGTAAAGATTCTGATTCTGGTAATAATAATAATAATAATAATAATAATAATAATAATAACACACTGAACAAAATTATAAATGCAACACTTTGTTTTTGTCCCCATTCATCATGAGACAGACAGACAGCATGGGTATGGCACATGGGTGTGCCTAGGCTGGCCACAACAGAAGGCCACTAGAAACATTCCACAGGCCACAACCAACAACCTGATCAACTGTATGCGAAGAAGACGTGTTGCACTGTGTGAGGCAAATGGTGGTCACACCAGATATTGACTGGTTTCCGGACCTCCCCGAACCCCCCAATACAGTGAAAATGCGTTTTCGAGTGGCCTTTTATTGTGGCCAGCCTAAGGCACACCTGTGCAACACCCATACTGTCTGATCAGCATCCTGACATGCCACACCTGTGAGGTGGATGGATTATCTCGGCAAAAGAGAAGTGCTCACCAACACAGAATTTGTATTTGAGAGAAATAGGCTTTTTGTGTACATATAGAAAGTCTTAGATCTTTGAGTTCAGCTCATGACGAATGGGGGGCAAAAACAAAAGTGTTGCGTTTATAATTTTGTTCAGTGTAATAATAATAATAATAATAATAATAATAATGACAACAATAATAATAGAACTGTTGTATAATGCGATATTACCTTTTAATTATATTTTATTCTAATTCAGTGCAGAAAATGTCCCACATTGAATGGTTTCACTGTGTGTAAGTTGGAAAGTGGTGATGAAATACACCATTTCATGAGGACAGCACCCTTGGGCAAACACGTATTAGAAATGTCAAGGGCTTTTGGCGCCATCATCTGGCCAATTCTTACTTTCATGGTCCAACCTCACAGTTCTAAGTCATTGTACAGATGTCATGGGTTGTAAGACACTGGACACAAATGCAAAACTTCATCGGACGATTGACTTACATAGTAATGGAAACAGAATGTCAACAAATCACAAAAAGTGTGTATAGTGATGAGAAACAATGTAGCTATATAGCTTCACATTTGCTGTTTGGTAATTTAATTAAACATATTGATTTAGAAAGATGCAACATATGGCCTAAGCACAAACCTTAATTGATTTTAAGCCCCAGAATTAGATTTTGGCAAGTTCTTTATTTTTTGATTGTATATTGGTTATAGTGAAGTAATACAATGAGAAATAGAGAATCGCAGACAAAGACAATAATAGTGCAGAAGATAAAATATAGGAATAAAATAGAATACAATAGAATATAAAATAGAATACTGAGGTGGACTGGTGTACAGTATGAAATTAATAAACTGTAGTGTAGGTTGTGCAGAAATATAGTAAATGTATATGCTAATGGACAGAACAGAATGTAGACAGGTAATGCACATAAATATATATACAGGTGCATCTCTCTCATCAAAATTTGAATATCGTGGAAAAGTTAATTTATTTCCGTATTTTAACTCAAAAAGTGAAACTTTCATATATTCTTTATTCAGTACATATAAAGTGAAATATTTCGGCCCTTTTTTTGTTTTAATCTTGATGATTGTAGCTCACAGGTCATCCATCCATCGTCAACCGCTTATCCTGTGTACAGGGTCATGGGGGGCTTGAGCCAATCCCAGCTGACATCAGGCGAAAGGCGGGGTACACTCTGGACAGGTCGCCAGTCCATCGCAGGGCCACACATAGACAAACAACCACTCACACTCACACCTAAGGACAATTGAGGATTACCAATTAACCTAGTCCGCATGTCTTTGGATGGTGGGAGGAAGCCGGAGCACCCGGAGAGAACCCATGCAGACAAGGGGAGAACATGCAAACTCCACACAGAAAGGCCGGGGCAACTGGGGTTTGAACCCATGACCTTCTTGCTGTAACGCGACAGTGCTAACCACAGTACCACCGTGCCGCCCAGCTCATGGAAAACATAATATTAGAATATTAGAACAAAGAATTAAATGTTGACCTGAGAAGAGCCTTTAATCTCTCTGTCTGATTCAATACACAAAACCACAACAATGGGGAAGACTTTTAATTTGACAGTCAAGAAGACACTCATTGACCCCCTCCACAAGGAATGTAAGCCACAGGTTCATTGCTGAAAGGGCTGGCTGTTCACAGAGTGCTGTATCAAAGCATATTTATGGAAAATTGACTGGAAGGTTAAAGTTTGGTAGGAAAAGGTGCACAAGCAACAAGGATGACTGCAGCCTTGAGAGGATTGTCAGGAAAAGCCCATTGAAGAACCTGATGGAGGTTCCCAAGGAGTGAACTGAGGCTGGAGTCAGTGCATCAAGCACCACCAAGCACAGATGTGTCCAGGAAATGAGCTACAGTACAAGTGTCACAGTCCTAGTGTCAAGCCAGTCCTGAACCAAACACAGCATCAGAAGTTTCTAACCTGGGCTAAGGAGAAACAGAAGTCCCAGAGTTGAGAGAGGAGGGGACCAGAATCCTAGTATCCACAGTAAGGGATGATTTGGCGTGCCATGTCATCTGCTGGTGTAGGTCCACTGTGTTCTATTGTCCAGAGTCACTGCAGCCGTCTACCAGAAGATTTTAGATTTCTTCATGCTTCCATCTGCTGACAAGTTTGAAGGAGATGCTGATTTCTTTTTCCAGCAGGACTTGGCACCCACCCACGGTGCCAAAACCCCTAGTAACTGGTTTACTGACCATGGTATTACTATGCTTATAACTCGTCTGACCTGAACCCCATAGAGAATCTATGGACTGTCAAGAAGAAAGTGAGAGACACCACACAAACAATACAGACAAGCTGAAGGCTGCTATCAAACCAACCTGGGCTTCCAATACACCTCATCAGAGCCACAGGGCACCATGCCATGCAGCACTGATGCAGTAATTCATGTAAAAGGAGCCCCAACCAAGTACTGAGAGCATAAATGAACCTTTTCAGATATGTTCAACTTTTCAGAAGGACAACATTTCTATATTACACATTCTTTATTCTGATATTCTAATATGTTGAGATATGGATTTTTGATTTCCATGAGCTGTAAGCCGTAATGATTAGATTAAAACAAAAAAAGGCCTAAAATATTTCACTTTATGTGTAATGTTATTATTAATATTAATATTCTAATTTTCTGAGATGTACCTGTCTACCTACTGTAATTGTTTAATAGTTTGTAAATAGCCATAAAATAAATATATACGATGATGTGGACAGGTAATATAAGCATGTGAAGATGGGAAAACATGTTTCTGACTCCAGGACCATCAGCAAAGGTTCCCCTCAAGGCTGCGTTCTTTCCCCTCTTCTCTTCTCCCTGTACACCAACAGCTGCACCTCCAGTCACCAGTCTGTCAAGCTCCTGAAGTTTGCGGATGACACCACCCTCATTGGGCTCATCTCTGGTGGGGATGAGTCCGTCTACAGGTGGGAGATCGACCATCTGGTGACCTGGTGCGGCCACAACAGTCTGGAGCTCAACGCTCTGAAGACCGTGGAGATGGTCGTGGACTTCAGAAAGAGCCCAGTCGCATCCTCCCCCATCATCCTGTGAGACTCCCACGTCGCCACTGTGGACTCCTTCCGCTTCCTGGGCACCATAATTTCCCAGGACCTCAAGTGGGAGCTGAACATCACCTCCCTCACCAAGAAGGCCCAGCAGAGGATGTACTTCTTGTGGCAACTGAAGGAGTTCAGCCTGCCAAAGACAATGATGGTGCACTTCTACACCGCCATCATTGAGTCCATCCTCACCTCCTCCATCACCATCTGGTACGCTGCTGCCACTGCCAGGGACAAGGGCAGGCTGCAGCGCATCATTCGCTCTGCGGAGGTGATTGGCTGCAATATTACATCACTTCAGGACCTGACCTTGTCTCCAGGGCTCTGAAGCGAGCAGGAAAGATTGCAGCTGACCCCCCCCACCCCTGGACACAAACTGTTTCAGACTCTCCCCACTGACACTCCCCCCTTTCAAATAATACAAAATTCTCTGCACATGTAAATATTTCACTTCATATCATGCACAAACTTGGCACATTGCACATATTTGTTGTTAATTTTATATGACTGTTGTTTTATTGTTATTTTTTTATATTGTCAATTTATATATTTATGTGCACAATATCCTCTTCCATTGCAATGTCTGCACAAACTGGAGTAATGTACATGTAAATATCTGCCACATTATTCTTATATAACTTGCAATTGTTTATTCCATATTTATATATTTCTACATCTATTTATGTCAACTTGTCAACTTTATCTTTGTCTACGTGTAGCACCTTATCACCAAAGCAAATTCCTCCAGCCTTTTGGGAAAAAGCTGTGATGTGGGGAAACACAGGGCAGGCTGTGGAGACATCTGCAGGACAAGAGAAACACACTAAACTTCATCTCTCTGAGCAGCAGTAACAGTTTACCCCAACAGTTTTCTCCACACATCAACATTTCTATGTAATTATAGGTCCAAAAATAAATCATAACGTGTGAATAGTAGGCTACTCTCAATCATTAGATGATGTATCAGCCTTCATAGTTTAGTTTCCTGTGGAATACATGGGCTAATTAGCAGCACTGTATTTTACAGACTTTTAAATGATGTGGCTTTTTTAGATATAGGAAATCCAGGTAATCAAGGCCATTTCCAAGCAATTCTTAATTATTTACACTATCCATGAAATGCCATGTGACATAAAACACCATGTAAACCTAAATAAACAATATTCCATGATCACTGAATGATCACTTTGAGTTTAAGAGTCTGATAGCTTGGGGCGGGCGCTCTGCAGTCTGGTGGTGCGGTTTGTGGCTTAAACCTTGTCCATTCTTCAAACAGACCTCGATGCCCGGAAACATATCTTTTAATACGTGTTGTGCCGAATTCTGCATGCCTGCCGAGAATTGCATGCACCTCGCGGGAGATAACGCTCATTTATACTGAGAAAAGAGGTGGATGCATATCTCGACGCATCCACCTCTTAAGGACACTTTGCTGTGCACATTGATCAAACAAGGTTATCACCACTTAGCCTACCGTATTTGCTGAAGGTGCTCAACTTCACTCGCCACCACACTCAAGTGTAACAAAATATTAACGACTCTAAACGTTCAGAAAATATAGACTAAACTTCGAATCATTTATTACCACTGATGACCCCACAAAGAATAGAAGGCCTATAGCGTTTAAAAGCAATATTTGGAGGTGCATGCAAAACTCGGCATAAACCTTAACATCCGTACAAAACATTTTGAGATTGGACTCACCCCAGGTGACCGTAAGTAGTGCCCCCTGGGTAATGCAGTTTATATAGGGCCGTTATAAATCGCCTAAAGCACCTTATGGGGAGTGCAAGAAAGAGTTGGCCTACCGGCAGCTTGTCAGGGTTGATGGTGCTCAAGAAAAGTCGCGGTAGGGTATGCTAAAGGGTGAAATGTAGATGTGCCGGTGTAACACCAAAATATGTGAGCTATCGGATTCTGTGACTAGACCCAAACGACGATTAGGCTACCGGCCCGCTTCAGGAACTGGACATTTTATTAAGAAATGCTAAAACATTTGATAGCAGAACAAGGGGTTTTGCTAACAGCAGCTGACTTTGGCTATCAATCTGAAAACGTTTCTTGTTTTCACACATTATTACAGTGTGACCACCAGGGGGCACTACATACTCTTAACTATTTCTGACTGAAACATCTCTCTTAAATACGAATTAAAATTGGCTGGTATTGCTGAACGTGTAGGCCTGGTCCCAAACAAGAGATAATAACAGTTGGCTATTATTAGCATGCTAGCTTTCGGCTTGCCTAACTGCGCATCAGATTCAGAATGTGACTCCATTTCCCATAATGCCTGCAGTATTTAAATTCATGCGTTGCGTAATCTCTGTTGTGTGTTTCTGCTGCCTTCAGGTCATGTGGGAATCACCCACAGACTGTATATAAAAAGGAATCACCATATTTCCTAAAAGTAGATAGATGCCATATCACTATGACGAGTTCTGAACAGAAATGAATGTAATTATTGATTTAGATTTAAAATAGGCTCGGTCTTTTTTGCACACTTAAATTCAAGGAAGTAGGACGAACTAACCAACAAATTCACATAGCCATTTACTCTGGTTTGTAGCCTACACATCTAACCGTAAAGTTTTGGAACAGACTCTAACAAAAGTATGGCCCTTTTTTAAATTTAAATACCATAACTATAGGCTATATATTCAATTAACAACACAATTATTAGATTTTGGCTCAGTGTTTTGGGGAGTTATTTATTATTTTGGTTTTACTCCAGTTTTATGTAGACTAGAACTGTACACCGTTTTGCAATTATTGATTACTATTAATGAATTGCTTATGAATTCTACTTTTCATTTGAAAGAGATGCTGTTTCCTTTGTCAAAAGTTACTAGTCTTGCTTTAAGATTTGAACATTATTTAGTTAGGCTACCTCTGCGTCTGCTTTTTCATTGGCCATAACAAGCCGATATCCTCTACCCTCTTCACAGACCTCGAACGCACCACTCCTGGGGGTGTGGATCCAGTAATTCCCCGCTGACTGGAAACAGTAGGCAAAATCATGGGACGGCGGTCCGAGCATTGAGCCAGCCAGGCTGAGGACAGAGACAAAGCAGTGGCAGCGTGATCCACTTCAGACTGCATTATCACCATCATCGCCATCAACACTGTGCAGGTTGTTTTGTGTCGGTGAGAGGCGACATCGGGCTGACTCGGGATCAGCCCATGCAGGAGGATGGAAATAGAGAAGAGGACGAATGGGTTCGACTACCCCGAGAGAAACAACGCCAAGTCCGTTAACGGTAGGCAAACACAAGCTGCATGTTCACACACCACCACCACTACAGTCTAACCACAACACACTGCTGCTGTGTGTGACTGGAACACACCTTTCCTCACCTCCAAACACCACAGCATGGCTGCACTATTTTTGATTAGCCCCAATCAGCGCATCCATCACTGTTGCTGCATGAGCAGCTTACCTGCGCTTCAGCCCGTTCTCAAAGCCACTTATCCAAACTCCACATAGCCTACTTGCTAATATAATGCGTGCAATGGAAATAAACACAGAAAAGAAACACACAGTAGTGTGAAAGCAGTGTTTAGTTGTCATTTATGCCTGCTACATGAAGTTTAGGCTGTCAAACGTTCAGTGTATCTTAACCAGCGGTGGCTTGCAATCATACGAGAACGCATTTTGTTCTGAAATGTAGCTGAGTTTGTGGAAAGTGGAAATGATTGGATTGTCTTTACTGTGTGTTTGCTTGCTCCTTGAGCTGTGTGTGTGTGTGTGTGTGTG
>NC_060170.1:3229505-3237146 GCF_021292245.1 Micropterus dolomieu | reverse complement strand
ATGCAAAACTCGGCATAAACCTTAACATCCGTACAAAACATTTTGAGATTGGACTCACCCCAGGTGACCGTAAGTAGTGCCCCCTGGGTAATGCAGTTTATATAGGGCCGTTATAAATCGCCTAAAGCACCTTATGGGGAGTGCAAGAAAGAGTTGGCCTACCGGCAGCTTGTCAGGGTTGATGGTGCTCAAGAAAAGTCGCGGTAGGGTATGCTAAAGGGTGAAATGTAGATGTGCCGGTGTAACACCAAAATATGTGAGCTATCGGATTCTGTGACTAGACCCAAACGACGATTAGGCTACCGGCCCGCTTCAGGAACTGGACATTTTATTAAGAAATGCTAAAACATTTGATAGCAGAACAAGGGGTTTTGCTAACAGCAGCTGACTTTGGCTATCAATCTGAAAACGTTTCTTGTTTTCACACATTATTACAGTGTGACCACCAGGGGGCACTACATACTCTTAACTATTTCTGACTGAAACATCTCTCTTAAATACGAATTAAAATTGGCTGGTATTGCTGAACGTGTAGGCCTGGTCCCAAACAAGAGATAATAACAGTTGGCTATTATTAGCATGCTAGCTTTCGGCTTGCCTAACTGCGCATCAGATTCAGAATGTGACTCCATTTCCCATAATGCCTGCAGTATTTAAATTCATGCGTTGCGTAATCTCTGTTGTGTGTTTCTGCTGCCTTCAGGTCATGTGGGAATCACCCACAGACTGTATATAAAAAGGAATCACCATATTTCCTAAAAGTAGATAGATGCCATATCACTATGACGAGTTCTGAACAGAAATGAATGTAATTATTGATTTAGATTTAAAATAGGCTCGGTCTTTTTTGCACACTTAAATTCAAGGAAGTAGGACGAACTAACCAACAAATTCACATAGCCATTTACTCTGGTTTGTAGCCTACACATCTAACCGTAAAGTTTTGGAACAGACTCTAACAAAAGTATGGCCCTTTTTTAAATTTAAATACCATAACTATAGGCTATATATTCAATTAACAACACAATTATTAGATTTTGGCTCAGTGTTTTGGGGAGTTATTTATTATTTTGGTTTTACTCCAGTTTTATGTAGACTAGAACTGTACACCGTTTTGCAATTATTGATTACTATTAATGAATTGCTTATGAATTCTACTTTTCATTTGAAAGAGATGCTGTTTCCTTTGTCAAAAGTTACTAGTCTTGCTTTAAGATTTGAACATTATTTAGTTAGGCTACCTCTGCGTCTGCTTTTTCATTGGCCATAACAAGCCGATATCCTCTACCCTCTTCACAGACCTCGAACGCACCACTCCTGGGGGTGTGGATCCAGTAATTCCCCGCTGACTGGAAACAGTAGGCAAAATCATGGGACGGCGGTCCGAGCATTGAGCCAGCCAGGCTGAGGACAGAGACAAAGCAGTGGCAGCGTGATCCACTTCAGACTGCATTATCACCATCATCGCCATCAACACTGTGCAGGTTGTTTTGTGTCGGTGAGAGGCGACATCGGGCTGACTCGGGATCAGCCCATGCAGGAGGATGGAAATAGAGAAGAGGACGAATGGGTTCGACTACCCCGAGAGAAACAACGCCAAGTCCGTTAACGGTAGGCAAACACAAGCTGCATGTTCACACACCACCACCACTACAGTCTAACCACAACACACTGCTGCTGTGTGTGACTGGAACACACCTTTCCTCACCTCCAAACACCACAGCATGGCTGCACTATTTTTGATTAGCCCCAATCAGCGCATCCATCACTGTTGCTGCATGAGCAGCTTACCTGCGCTTCAGCCCGTTCTCAAAGCCACTTATCCAAACTCCACATAGCCTACTTGCTAATATAATGCGTGCAATGGAAATAAACACAGAAAAGAAACACACAGTAGTGTGAAAGCAGTGTTTAGTTGTCATTTATGCCTGCTACATGAAGTTTAGGCTGTCAAACGTTCAGTGTATCTTAACCAGCGGTGGCTTGCAATCATACGAGAACGCATTTTGTTCTGAAATGTAGCTGAGTTTGTGGAAAGTGGAAATGATTGGATTGTCTTTACTGTGTGTTTGCTTGCTCCTTGAGCTGTGTGTGTGTGTGTGTGTGTGTGCGCTATAGCTGGAGTTGGGCTGGGAACAGAGGTCGGAATGTTTTTATTTGGAGGTGGTCGGTCAGGCTCGGGGAGATCGTAAAAGGTGAACTTTTGAACTTGGAGAACGCCCTTAAGCCAAAAGCCTTAGTCCCCAAAATCCGGTGTTGCATGCGCTGTCCAGGATGGTAAAGATGGAAACGAAGGTGAGGGGAAGGAAAAGCGATAAACAGGCAAGATGGGTCGAATTTGTGTGTGTCACCGCTTGTAAATAACACTGACTTTGCTGCTTACTCACTTGGAGATCACACTGGAACAAAAGTTTCCCCATCGGTTATTCCGTTTGCTTACAATTTATGATTCTTTAATATGTTCCATATTGACCAGTTCCAGGTCCAAACGCCCCACAATGCCTTTCACCAGCAGTGTCTGTCCCAGGCGCCAGTCGCATATCGTGCCCCATGTGGGTGACTGAAGATTTATTGACATTTACAAGATTAAAATTCCTTTCACTCTTCCTGAACTGAGCAGCTCACTGTGATTTATGTGGACGTTAACATGGACTATGTCTTTTGATTGGTATATTTGTGTGTGACTTGATTGCAGAATAACACTTAATTAGGCTATAAAGATTATAGAAAATTCGATGGATTTGTCAAAACAAGTTTTCTTGCTTTTGTAATTGTGGTATTTGCATAGAGCATTCTAATAGTTACAAAAAATGATAGATTAAAATGATTTTCAAAACCTTTATTTTAGTAAAAAATTATTAGTCGAGCCACAGAAAATTTACTGTCACCAATTTTGTTTATTAATTTATCATTTAAAGTAATAAACTTTAAATATTCTCTGGTTCCAACCTCTCAAATGTGTTGTTTTACTGTCTTTCTTTTTAAATATTGGAGGCGGTTTGAACCGTTTCTTGCCATGAAATTTTAGGCCTCATCTTGGGCTTCAGGAAATTGTAACAGCCCTTTTTTTTTTTTAAAAAAAAGAACAATTTTCTGACATTATATAAACAAAACAATGAATACATCAATTGAAGCAAACAACACAATAATCGGTAATGAAAGTCTTTTTAAGTAATAATTTTGAAAGATTTGAACATCTCTTGTTGAGCAATGTTTTTGCATCTGTCATGGCACAATAAAACAAAGTAAAAACATAACTAAATACATAAAACAACAAATAGAATAAGCCAAAGGAAACAGTTGCTTGAAGATACTTTTAACAGGATTTAATTTTGAAATAATCAATTTCATTAATTTGGAATTTCAGTAATTTTGTTATTTCTAAACAGTAAAATTCACCAAATTAAAAGGTATTTTAGAAATGTACACATCACCTTGAAAACAGTTCTTGTAATACAATAAAGAGAAAATTGCAAAAAATTCCCATTATATTTTAAATCTAATATTATACTGAATGATAATTCTAAGCAAGGAAGGCCTTTTTGAATAATGCAGAGCAGAAATGAGTAGTCAATTAGTCAAATTGTTGATCAAGAGTAAAATAATTGGCAACTATTTTTAATAATCGACAATTCAGTCAAGTCATTTTTTAAAGCGAAAAGACCAAACAATTCTCTAGTACTAGCTTTTAAATTGTGATGGTTTGCACTGTTTGTGACTGTTAATTGCAAATGTTCAATTTTGGAGTGGGCGCCCCCCCCCACCCATGATTGAGTAAATCCAGAAAATAGGCCCGGCAAGGCAGCTTCAGTGATATAGCACATTTCCGACACAGAGCAATGAAAAGCATGTATCTGAAAAATATTTGTTAGTTGCAGCCAAAGAAGAAAGACAGATGTTAAGGTCCAGCTGGTTAACCCGTTACTGACTGGTCAGAAGTGCACAAGTGTTGACTGTTAGCCTTTCTATCACCTCACATTGTTGGAAAACAAAGCAGCCAAACCCTCCTTCCAGCTCCTGTCCCAGCTTTTCCACATAACCACATTTTGAAAAACAAACTCAATTTCCATTGATCTTTGAATTGAACGGGAATTTGCCCCCCCCAACCTCCCCTCCTCACTGAAGTATGCTTGTTTTAATGTAATTGAACTGGAATTGTATGAAGAAGAAGGAGGAAGACAGGTTGGGTGGAGGGGTTGACTTTTTGTGTGGATCCATGTTTGGGCCTCGGGGGTTTGCAGCTGGCACGGTGGGGCAGATATTCTCAAAGAAAGTGCTTTGTCAGCCCCTGCTCTGGCTCGGGGGTCTGTCCTTTCCCTCGGGGCAGGGTGAAGGGGACGGCTGGCAGTGGGTGGGGCAGGGACAGGATGCGAAACCCCCTGCCGTGACGCTTGAATAATGAGCCAGGAGGAGTACAGTAGAGAAGGAGGAGCTGCTTCTGGTGGCGGTGGAGGAGGGTGGCCGGAGGTGGGCCCCGCAGGCAGATGTGATCAATCATGTTGTTTTCTTCATCTACTTAACTTGACTCCCTCCGCCATCAGTAGATCTGCATCTACAGTGACAAGCACCTCACCTCTCTCTCATACATGCACACACACACACATCAAATTAATGTATTTTGAATTGTTGGAACAAATATGTAATGTTCTAACAGAGCAGTGGTACTAATTTGGATGAAAATAAGGGTCAAATTGAATGAAAAGAGGGCAGACGTGGACTGGTTGCTTTCTTACAGTAAAGAGAGCAAAGCCTTAATCATAATAATTTTACAGAACCAACTTTTCTGTGCAGTTAAGATGAAAAACATAATTTCTCGATTAGATGGCTCATCATTTGGTCTATGAAATTTAAAAAAAGAATAAAAAGGTTACAGAGAAACGCAGCAAATCCCTGTGTTTGGAAGCAGAGAATGATTGGCATTTTGTATGTAAAATAGCTGAAACAATTCTCAAAATAGTTGCGTTTTTAAAAAAAAGTTTTGCCAGTCTAGTTTGTTCATCAACCAATAATTGCAGCAGGGCAGCTTAGTCTTCTCTTAGAGCCTTGGATTTTCAGGAGTTAGGTTTCTTTGTGATTTTTCTCTTCAACTAAGCGATTTAACAGGTATTAAAAGTTATTTATCAAGTGTTTAGATTTTTATTTAGACTGAATGGAATATCTGAAACTACACAAAATATTAAAAAAGTTATTTAGTACAATAGAAAATGTTGAAATGTCCCAATTTGTTAAGCAGTTTGCCAAAAGTCTCTATTTTTACAGTGCAGATCAGTCTGTTTCTTCAATCAAGTGGCACTGTCTTGAAACAAGGAACATCAGATATGACCCCCCTGCTGCAATGATTTTTTTAAACAAATAACTAAGAAACTCAAGGAAATGATTATTAGTTTCAAATGTAGGAATACAGGGGAGTTAATCTAAGGACTCCACCCATTCCAAGATAATTTCACCAGACTCAAGAAAATTCTTCGCCCAGGCTGATTAGCATTTCAAACAAAGTGATTTATCTCACAGCACGCTCCACAGCAGATGGTTTTACTGTTTAAAGAGAACATTTTGATGAATGAAGGCATTTTAAAGTGTGTTATCAGAATGAGGGCCTGTGTGTGCTATAATGATGAGAGATCATTGAAGAAAAGGTAAAGACTTAAGACTAATCATTTAACCCTGCATAAACTGGATTTACTTATTTTGTCAGCAAAAATTAACAACTTGCTGAACAAATTCCGAGAAATAAACTTTGATTTGGCAAATGTTTTATAAATTAAGGGAGGAGTGGCCTGATTAATTGAACTTTTTTCAGTTTTTAAGTTTAAACAATTTAAACTGAAAAGAGAAATGCGTACACAGTTAAACAATTTGCTTAACAAAACACTAATTTACAAAACATTTTAAGATAGTGATGCATCTGAACATATTGTCACTATTTATAATGTATGTATTAGTGTAGCGAAATATCCTTTCGGTTTAGATAATGACACCATTTGTTTTGTTTCCTCTCCTCTAAATATCACATACATTTCAGAAAACACTGTAAAAATACATGCATGAATTTAACATCATATTGTTTTCATATTTGCCTATTTAGTTATTCTGACATTAAAAATAAAAAGTCTGTTTTTTACATAATCTTGATCATTTTTGAATCTCTATGTGTGTTAGCGGGGTATTGGCTGAAACCTTTTTACTTTTGGGACTCTATTTGGTCTTTTTTATGCATCCTTTTTGTCACTGTCATGCTTACTTCCTCATGCTCTCTGTTTTCTGATTTGTTGCCTGGTATGACTTCTGACTACAGAAATGTGAGTTGACCGGTTGTAATTTTGGACGGCAAAATAGAAAAGAGTACAACATTTATATTCTGGACTTCATCTTCACTAATTACATAGATTTTAGAAGGAACAAATGAAGATTTCAAAGACAAATAAACGTGTCAATAATGGGATGGTTGAATGATGAGGACTTGGTGTGAAGAATGAGGCCAGTGTTGCTGGCTGAGAGGTCTAGAGGCTGAAAGCCCTTCATCCTGATGCTGCTGTTTCCTGGCAACACACGTGTGCGTGGTCAGAATGAAGAAGGTCAGATGGTGATGCAATAGCAATGACAGAACAGCAACAACTGCATACACAACGCTACTGGTTCGAATTGGCTTTGGATTGTTCTCCCCTCTTATCAGGACGACATTCAAACAGCCACATCACACAGACACCCTCTAACCTGACACTTCAGGTGCTTTGCATGTTGCTACTGTAAGAAATGTTATTTTACATGTTACACTACAATGGACTCCTACAATCCTATTGTCTTGAAGCATTTTTTTCTTTAACCAGTTTACCTTCTTTATGCTGTCTTGTTTTAAGACACTGACCCTCTGAAATTCCCTGAACCGGGCGAAACAGCCTCGGGAACAAATGGGATTATCCCAAATTCGATTTTATTGCTTTGACTGTAAAGATTGTTTGTACTTCTTTGATACTAGTGCCAATATAATACTTGAGTTTTGGTATCGGTACCAAAATTAAACCTTACTTTAAGAAATGTAAGCATTTTCTGCAAAACCCCTTTGGTTAATAAAAATACAAGCCATTTTGTTAGATTAGGTTAGTGTGTGGGTGTACGGTTGCTACAACTATGTGTATTACCATCACTAAATGGTAGGGCTGAGCAATAGAACAATAACAAGAATTATGGCGATATTATTTACCTCAAAAACACTATAACAAATGTTCAATAAATTCAATGATTTAATTCATTTGAATTACAAACAAATTAGCACTTAATTTTTCTAGTAAGGTAATTTTGTTGAGGAAAAGGGACGGAAATTTTCTTTAACTTAATTTTACTAATTTGCTGTGAAAATATTTAATCATCATTGTTTTGAATGTTTAACCTCAAATTTGTGAAGTGATGCACTATTTGGCATCAAGTGTTTGTCATGTTCTGACCTTAAAGAATAGTTTAAAACCACAATTAACCACCTGGTTTCTTTCATTTGCACTCATGAGCACAAATCTGCCTTTAATCTTGAAAGAAATAATCCTAAATTCAAAAAAGGATTTACATTGCTTGTGACTGACTACATGCAGTTATAATTAGATTAAAAGTGTCATGGTTTGATTAAATCAAAACCATTACCATCATCCT
>NC_060170.1:3217077-3229405 GCF_021292245.1 Micropterus dolomieu | reverse complement strand
CTGTTTTCTGATTTGTTGCCTGGTATGACTTCTGACTACAGAAATGTGAGTTGACCGGTTGTAATTTTGGACGGCAAAATAGAAAAGAGTACAACATTTATATTCTGGACTTCATCTTCACTAATTACATAGATTTTAGAAGGAACAAATGAAGATTTCAAAGACAAATAAACGTGTCAATAATGGGATGGTTGAATGATGAGGACTTGGTGTGAAGAATGAGGCCAGTGTTGCTGGCTGAGAGGTCTAGAGGCTGAAAGCCCTTCATCCTGATGCTGCTGTTTCCTGGCAACACACGTGTGCGTGGTCAGAATGAAGAAGGTCAGATGGTGATGCAATAGCAATGACAGAACAGCAACAACTGCATACACAACGCTACTGGTTCGAATTGGCTTTGGATTGTTCTCCCCTCTTATCAGGACGACATTCAAACAGCCACATCACACAGACACCCTCTAACCTGACACTTCAGGTGCTTTGCATGTTGCTACTGTAAGAAATGTTATTTTACATGTTACACTACAATGGACTCCTACAATCCTATTGTCTTGAAGCATTTTTTTCTTTAACCAGTTTACCTTCTTTATGCTGTCTTGTTTTAAGACACTGACCCTCTGAAATTCCCTGAACCGGGCGAAACAGCCTCGGGAACAAATGGGATTATCCCAAATTCGATTTTATTGCTTTGACTGTAAAGATTGTTTGTACTTCTTTGATACTAGTGCCAATATAATACTTGAGTTTTGGTATCGGTACCAAAATTAAACCTTACTTTAAGAAATGTAAGCATTTTCTGCAAAACCCCTTTGGTTAATAAAAATACAAGCCATTTTGTTAGATTAGGTTAGTGTGTGGGTGTACGGTTGCTACAACTATGTGTATTACCATCACTAAATGGTAGGGCTGAGCAATAGAACAATAACAAGAATTATGGCGATATTATTTACCTCAAAAACACTATAACAAATGTTCAATAAATTCAATGATTTAATTCATTTGAATTACAAACAAATTAGCACTTAATTTTTCTAGTAAGGTAATTTTGTTGAGGAAAAGGGACGGAAATTTTCTTTAACTTAATTTTACTAATTTGCTGTGAAAATATTTAATCATCATTGTTTTGAATGTTTAACCTCAAATTTGTGAAGTGATGCACTATTTGGCATCAAGTGTTTGTCATGTTCTGACCTTAAAGAATAGTTTAAAACCACAATTAACCACCTGGTTTCTTTCATTTGCACTCATGAGCACAAATCTGCCTTTAATCTTGAAAGAAATAATCCTAAATTCAAAAAAGGATTTACATTGCTTGTGACTGACTACATGCAGTTATAATTAGATTAAAAGTGTCATGGTTTGATTAAATCAAAACCATTACCATCATCCTGTAGCACTTTCTATCATTTGTTAGGGCTGCAACTTGTGATATTTTTCCATTATTGATTAATTTGTTATTTTCTTGATTAATCATGTGCTCTATAAGAGGTCAGAAAACAGTAAAAAAAAAAAAATCCAACATAGATTCCCAGAATCCAAGGTTTGTTTTTGATCAGTAGTGACAGATATTTAGTTCATAATGATTTAAACTGAGAAAAGCAGAAAATATCCACATAAAGGAGGAAGGACGCAGTGAGAAAAATGACCTTATGGAAATTGGACTATTCATGTGGAAAGACTATTGTGGATAGAAGGGTGATAGACTATTAAGTGAATGGATACATCTAAAGGTGACAGGGTGAGTCACCTTTAATTATTTAGTGTTTATGACTTTTGATACTTAAGTACTCACAAAGCAGTTCTCATTTTTATCTATTAATAATTGATTGACGGTAATATTTTTTTCAGTTCACTTGATAAACTAAACATACTTTTTTAAGCCCACAAACATTTCTATCATCTTCCTGCACTTCTCCCATTCTCTTGCCGAGCTCAGAGCTCTTCCCCCGAGGCTGTGCTTGTGATTTTGTTGTTGTGTGGACTGTGATGGACACGTGGGGGAGGTGGCAGTGAGTGCTATGGGAACGGTGACCAGGGTCAGAGGGATGTTGCTCTTGAAGCATTAATGGCCCGCTCTCTGCTGACCTCCACGTAACCCAGGAAAGTATTTACAGCCTCCACTTGATCCATGAGCTACAGGCTGGGATGGCAGTGAGGCTGCTCTCTGAGATGTTTGCTAGCTTGATCCTGACACAACCTGAGGCTCTAACAGCTGCCGGTGAGCTGCAGGGGAGGATGGGGGGGAGGAAGCCGCCATAAACCATATTTTTGAATAGATTACAGTAAGTATGGGGGACAATTGGTACAGCGTCACTGGCAATCTGTGAACCACGCTTTTGTCAGGCCTCTGTGATATTCAACACATAGCATAGCCAGAGGCCATAAATGTCTTCAATTTGAGTTTGAATTTGGGTGGAGGATGAGTTTACAGGCAGCTGTAAAAGACTGAACTTGGTATGTAGAGTAGGCATGGCTTTCCTGTGAAAACCATAGCGCTGGAGGATGCAGTTGTCGGGGGGGGGGGGGGGGGGGGGGGGGGGGGGGGGGGGGGGGGGGGGGGGGGGGGGGGGGGGGGGGGGGGGGGGGGGGGGGTTATAAAAGAGCAGCTGAGGAGTTTCAGTTCAAAAACGCTATTTCCATTTTACAGGGGAAAACGGGGATTAGGTGTCACTTATTTGGACATTTGAAGCTCCTAAGTGATGGTCTGGAGTATAGGTGCCGGTCCTCCTATACTAGCCAGATTGGAAGCTGTTTAAGGTGATTGGTTGTTGAAGTCATTTACAGACGAAGTCGATCATCAGGCACCAGAGTCATTTCACAGTCAACAGAAAAGACACACAGAGCTGTGCACATTTACTCCTTTAACAGGAATCTGCAAAACAGTTACTGTTCTCATTACCTAAACACACACAAACATTCCCTGAATGCTCACCGGAGTTTGTTTTTTACTGCAGCGTACCTCAGTTGTGAAAGTCCTAAAGGGCGGACAGTGCACACTAGGGCTGCTTCTACCAATTCTTCCTATTATCCAACCATTTATCCGGTTTGTTGTTCAGTCTGCGAGCCCAATCTTCAGATGTCTTGTTTTCTCCAGAGAATGTTTGACATTTTTTCTTTCATAAATGGCTGTCTGGCAATTGACTAATTGCTTTAAGTACACACGCATTCAGTGCAGTGTTAAGAATGTGTTATCACTGAAAAATCAAATGAAGTATGTTTTAATATGCCAACTTTCAGGCTGAATCGCTCAGGTTTGGAGGATGCTGTTGACTGAGACTTTTGTGCAGGAGCCCCTCCATAGGGGCTCCAAATACATGGGTGCGATAGCTCAGAAAAACAGGCAGCTGTGTGGATTTTTCACATTTGAAATTTAGCTTCTTGGTTTGTTTTTTTTATTTTTATTTTTGTGGCTGGTTTTGTATGATGATTATTATCAGATGGCTGCTATAGGCCTGAGTTTGCACAGTGCAGTACGCTCGCTGGCTCTGAGAGGTAGTAAAACTCTGACCTCTGGTATGATGAAAGGGAAGTTGCTCCTTTGAACGTGTCAAGTGGCGGTGACAGAGCTCCCACCCCTCTGACCACGGCGTGACCCTCAGCCCTGCTGCCCGCCAGGATTAACACTGATAAAGACACACATTCATTAGTTTAACATAACATGCACCGATGACTGCACTGTGAAAATGTCTGAGGCTGTAATATGTGGCCTTCACCTCATTGTTTGATCTTAAAGGATGCAATGTGGCCAACAATGTAGCATTAAATAAAAAGGAGGGTTAACTGTAACCTTAAGTGGCTGATCAATTTAATTAAAATATCCATCAATGAGATGGAGTTTTTTTTTTCTGAATAAGAAATGTATGCTTTAAATGTGCATGTGCATTATTTTATATATATCCCAATATTTAGTCTAAATCCATATGGAAGTGCCACCTTACTTCCACTGGATACTTCTGGCCCAGGGTGTCTTAAAGTACAAATCTTTAAAATATTGGAAAATCAATTACAAAATGGAACCTAAAGATATTATATATAGTTTAAGCTGGATCAGGCAATATTGGTGAAACTTGCAAGAGACAGCTAGATATTGAATGTATCTCTGCCTTTAAGCCCTCCCACCAAAACCACTCCCTCTTGAGTGCACAGGCAGAGTGAGTGCAGGTAGGCCAGCCTGTCTGACTTACAGTCCTGTTTATTACAGTCTTGAGACAGCCACACGTACCAGATCATTTTATGTTTTGAGAGCCTTTGATTTATTAATTGCTGTTGGGATGTAAAGAGAATTTTAACAAATTTATCAAAAAATGCTTTTATAATAAATTGCATAGCCCAGCTTGAATGCAGTGCTTTATGTCTTTGGGTCAGTTTTACAAGTCTTAAAAGTAGTGTGTCTCAGGTTTCTGGTTCTGATGATTTTATAGAAAATGTTATATTCCAATGCTGCGGGCATAATGAAGGTTCTGAAGAAAATTCTTCCCTCCGTCACTTCCAGGTGATCAGACCTATGTGACCTCCAGTGTAAAGCCTCTGCTGGTCAAAATGTGAGGCCATGAGCTCGGTGCATGTTCTGTGAACTTGAGTGGTGCTCCGAGGCAGCACCACGGGGGCGTGCGCTTTATCAGCCTGAAGCAGCGGGGTGGACAGAGTAGACATTGTGCCGCGCTGTGTTACACACCGAGGTCAAGGGTCAGGTGTAGAGGTCAAAGGGATGACCGCGGAGCAGCCTGTGAAGCCAGTACTTGAGTTCCTTCACAATCTGTCATATGCAATATCCACCATGGAGCGCTGAGAGGCTCTGAGCTAAAGACAGACTGCTAATCAGGACCCAGACTGTTTCTTATGAAGAGTGTGTTTAAAGTTTGGGTTTACCAGGTGTAAGGCAGCACCCCTCTTAGATTCAGCAGGCCATTCACACCCAATGAAAGCAACACTGGCCACATAAAGGAACAATAGGGATTTGATAGCAGCCAGCTAGATAGTGATCTAGCAACAGCCCTAAATCCAGGTGTTCACAGTGGCAATATCGCCACTTGGTTATAACCCCATCTGCTCCTTCAAGGCTGTCTGAGGCAAACTGAAACGCCTTACTGTCATGCTTGGGTGTCCCTGCTGGAGGGGGATGGATCGAGTGGTGCCCAAAGGGTAACGCAGCCCACTCTATTCTGACCTCTCAGCACGCACAGGATTCATTCTGTCCTGCCGCAGTGTGAAAACAATGATCTATCTGTAGCTGCTGCTTCCTCTCATCCATCTTACAGTTGGGAGGGGTAATTGATTGAGTGAGTGAGTGAGTGAAAGAGATGATGTCACACAGCCCACAACTGTATTGTTCAAGATTAATCTTTGAAAACATTCCCCATCTGTGCTGTCCTCACTGCAGTCACACTCGCTGCTGTGCTTACATATGAATGGAATTTAGTGATAGGCAGCGAGAGCTGTTTAGGACATTTTAAATGTTGGGTTTACCATTTTATGAAGTTTAAAGCTTTTTTCGGCAGAGCTCTTTGTATGCTCAGCCGTAGTGTTGCTCATGCTAGCTACACAGATCCACGTCTGAATCTTTTCCCACGTATGAGCCAGAAATAAGAAAAGCGTCACTGTATGTTCACCCTACAATGTTTACCAAGAGAAATATACCAGACACCAAAAGCCTTTCATGAACTGGCTATAGGTTGAATCAGCAAACATTTATAGATCAGTTAATCAAGTAACTTTTAATACAAGAAATATAGTTAAAAAAATCAAAATAGTGATATCTAAAGACACAAACTGGCAGTTTAAAGCCACAACATGCAGTCAAATACAATACAAGTAGTATTTTACTAAAATGTTTAAAAGTTTTCCCAAATTGGAAAACCTTTTTTTTTCTCGCCAACCTCCAGTAGTATCTGTCACATATCCATCAGATGTCATTTTCAGCTGCTAGGCTCAACCTTCACCAGAGCCCCACATTTATCACATTAGTTGAGGAAATATAAGAGTTTCAATCCCATACTTCCTCCCATCTTTGTGGCCATTTTTTCTGTTGATGTAGCTAGCTAGATATGTCGAAACAGGATATCCCCACATTTAAACCAAAGCTCTGAAGTGCTACTACTGCTGGAAACACCTGGCCTATTTGAATCTCTAAACAAACTGGAGATGTGGATGGTGATTCCGAGGCCTGGAACAAGGCTAGTAGTATGTTGCTGTGTAGTTTGGTTTGACTTATCCAGGTTATGAGATATTTGTCTTGTTGTAGTTGTCTCTTGTTTATGCTGCAACCCAAAAACAGTAGATGTAAATGGTGCTCAAAAGCAAACAAAACTCCAGAAACAAATTTCTTGAACCACAAATGTCTCTGAAATGCTTTTTCAATGCTGTGAGCACCGCAAACATAGTCCAATTAACTTCCATTGTTTTGGGGTGGAGGCAGGAACAAGAGACAACTCCAACAAGACATATCTCACCTCAACCTACAATACTGTAGTGAAAACATCTTGTATACCAAATTAAAAGATGAAATATAATAACAACAGGAGCCTTGCAGTTTCTTGTTATGTATGTGATTCAAAGAATGGTATAAGTGTAGCCAGTGTTGAAGAAGGTTAAAACAGCAGTGATAACAGCAGATAGTCTGGTTTTAGTTCCAAGTCAGGCTGCAAAGTTTTAAACAAACTCAAGTAATTTTCTAAATAATTTTTTACACATGGAAATTGGGTAATTTTGATGTAAAAAAAAATGCACCGATTGTTATGGCAAGAGTTATTTCTGGTCTCTGTATTAGCTGCTTCTGCTCAGTCAAAGAGGGACAGATCCTACTAATGGGCTTATTCACAGTAAAAGGGAGACTCAGTGGGGGTACAAGAGGTTCAAAGAAAAAGTTTGACCTCACTAAGGCTTGAATGGTGGCATGGCCAATAGCCAGATTACTCTGGTATCTAAATTCAGCCTCTAATCCCACTGACTGACTCCCCTCTCTACGTCTTTGTCATCATTTCCCCTCTGTCCTGTCCCATGTTTGGAGCCAGACCTGCAGTGTGACATGTGATAGATGGTGGCTGTGTGTTTTGTAGAGCTGAGATAAGAGCACGGCTGGCCCAGTGCCGGCCAGGCTGGCAGGTAGAGGCCAACCTACTCAGATAACAGGCTGGCGTTGCCCTCCGCTGGCCATGCGGAACCCCAGCCATCTGGGACAGAAGAGCAGGGACCGTGATGGGCTGATAGTGGCTGCATGAATGTTGAGGAGGGATTCCTGGGCAGGGCTAATTGCTTGAGGTTGAGGATTTCAGAGGCTGGGGGACTGTGCATTCAGTATCTGTTGCATGTAAATCCTAGTTGAAGCCTCTCCATTGTGACCTCGTGCACCAACGAGTCCAGCCATATGGCACTTTCTAGGAATGTAAATTCTGCTGCAGTGTAATATACATTATAGTGTCTACTGATTGACCACACTGTAAAGACTCAAACTCAATATGTATTGTAAGAGAGTTTGAAGGTCTTTCCTGTCCCTAGTATTTTAGGGATATGCTATTTGTCTTTGGTGTTCAGTAAAGAAGACATGAAGAACTATAAGCAGCAGGCTCATGGGCTTCTGGGCAAGAAAGAGTGTATGTGTGTCTCTTGATTACAGAAAAAACCTGCAGATTTGTGTTCATTGATATCCACATCTTCAACTCAAAAGCAATTGCATAGTTACAGAATCATTTTTCACTTTGTGAAAGTTCACACAGTCAAGCCTGGGTGAAGCTTACTGTGATAGCCTGAGACAATAAGCAAACATGCAAGTAACAATTATTTTAATTTTAGATAAATCTGCAGATTATTTTCTCGATCAGTCATTCTGTAGAATGTCAGTAAATAGCGAAAAATTAAAAATGCAAATTATTTTGAATAGAAAGATATATAAATTGAAAGCTGTTCAGTTTACTATGATATATGGCATACAATCCTCACAAGAAGCTGGAACCAGAGAGTGTTCAGCATTTTTTCTTAAACTCACTGATGCAATGAATTGATTATCAGAATTGTTTTACAATTATTTTTCTGTCCATAAATTGCTCAGAACAGCGTAATTCAGGGGTTCAGTCACATGGAGTAAAGAGATGTCTGCATTCACTTGCTTACACTTGCAAATGCCACCTTCCATTCAATCTGCCTGAAAGAGCTCAGAGCTACACTACTGAGTCCCTTGTGGTAAATGCCATAGTGAGCATGCATAGCATGTCTTCATCAACAAGGAGGGATACAGAAGGGACAAGAGGTAGTGTGTTATTTTGATGGGGAGCTGATTGCGTCGGAGGTTGCTGAGGTTTTGGAGGTGAAAGGTTAAAGATGCAGCCTTTCTTTGTCAACACACAATGGGCCACAGCGGAGCGGGCTCCGGTTGTATTGGCTACTGCTGGAAGCCTTCCCAGCCTCGGGCTGTAATGGTCAATAAACTGTCATGAGGATTAGCAACAGAGACCACACACTGGAGAGCTCAATTCTTCTCTACTGTTGGTCCATTATCAGTGTACACTGCAGCCTTGGAGTATGGACTGAAACCAGGCTTAATCCTGACCAGAAAGCAGCAGAGAAAATGGAAAACGATGTGTGGGAGGACTGATTGACCAATATCCTCGCAGTGTGTCCTTGTACAGTCATTGCCCTTCTGTTGAAAGAACATTGTAGCAGAAAACTGACCATTATCCAAAGCATGCTGTAGTTTTTTTTATTTTAAAATGTGTTTTTCTACCTCCCAGGCAGCTAACATTTCCAATAATTTTAATACAGTATTAACTAGGGATGAGACGAGATCTTGTGATGTGATAGTAATAAACCGCACCGCTCGCACTGTGAGTCCAAGCAGCTGTGAGATGAGATGAGTGGTAACATAGCTGGTTTTACAACGTACACACCTAAAAACTAAAGCGCAGCCTGCTCTGTTTGGGACTGTGAGCACTTTATCTGAGCTCCCGAAGTTAACGTGTGTGTGTGTGTCGATCTGTGGTGAGATTTCTCTCTGATCAAAAGGGTTTCATATACTCTCTGTTTCACATGCAACATGCAGTCCCAAACTGCGTCTTTCAAACGGTCTGAAGGGGATAACGTTACTACCAGCAAATCAAAAATGTAATGCACTGCAGAGTATTGGGCAAATGGACTTATCAAAGTCTGGTAATATTATGACTTTACTCTGGGTATGTCAGAGAACACAGATATGTGGTAGAGAATGTGAATGTGCAGAAAGTTTTGAACATGAGAAGAAAATCTGCTGAAACACAGGAGCTATTAAAGTCCAGGAGTTTATAACTAAATTAAAATTAATTTATCATTGTGGTGAAAAGGTGCCACAATCGCATTTAAAGAGGTTACTTCCCCAAACAAAGACACAAAGAGGAGGGGAGTCTAAATCATGAATCAGCAGGGGTGATTAAATAAGTTGATCTACAGAAAAACAGAGAAACAGATCTGATAGCAGCACAGAATGACTGAGAGCTGCACTGGCTTATATTCTGTTATACTATATAGCTATAGAGTTTGAATTGTCACCTGCCACCTGAATTTTGTGTTTCTCTTTACATAAATAAAATAAAAAATCACCATAAACTGGTGCAGAAAAATTCACCAGTATTTAATGCTCAAAATTTTCTTATAATTCAGCATTTCTTAAAAATAGTGTTAAAATCTTGTCTCGTCTTGATCTTGTGAACCCAATCTCGAATCTCGTCTCTTCTGGTGGGTTACGTGTCTCGTCACACCCATAGTATTAACATTTTCTCAGGAGACTTGAGACTGAGTTTGTAATCCTTTGCAATGAATATCATGTCTGGAGAGCAATTTGAAAAGTCTGCACTGCATTACCACACAACACTAACGTATCTTTGACTAATATAGAAATAGACATGACAACGTTTTGACATTACTGATGTCAATCAAATTGTAAGTCTTTACATTATTTTCACATCATATGAAAATAAAATTGACTGGAAGAAGAGAGAAAACCTTTTTAGCATTTAAAGCGTCAGTTCACCAAAATCACAGAAACATTTCTCACTTGCCTCCAGTGGTATCTAGAATATAATTGGGGGTCCAAGCCCGAGTGGGCTGGGAACCCGCGATTGCAAGGTATCACATATGTAAAACCTTATATCCACGCGTTCGGGAGATCGACCTGAATTTCCTGGTAAAGGCCACGCCCATTTCCGCCTACACTACTATATCTCGCATCATAAACCTTATGTCTACGTATTTGGGGGATACTGCCAAATCGTATGGTATAGGACACGCCTTTGTGCGATGACATTTTAACTTTGCTACATCGCAAAAACTGAAAAACCTATTTTAATTAACTCCTCCAAAGCGGCAAGTCCGATCAGCACCAAATTTGGCATGGACCATCTCTGGACCAAGCTGATAAAAGTTTGTAGAGGAAATTTTGATCCGACAAAAAATGTCCTGATTATAGGCTAACAAATATTTGCAAAAACGCTGAAAACAGGAAGGTACGTCATATCTAAGGTTTGGAATGTCCGATCAACACCAAACTTGAGGACCTTATGTGCCATGCCCCCCTGACGGGCTGTGCAAAATTTTGGGCAGTTAGCCCCTAGTTGGCGCTATTAAAAAAAAAAAAAAAAAAAAAAAAAAAAAATCCCATTGACTTTCATTCATTTTATATCTCCATAACCACAGGTCCGATTGATACCACATTTGGGTCATTTATTCCTAATGGGCCCCTGATGATACCTGAAAACGTTGGTGCAATTCGAAGCTCAAATACCGTGGAACAACCCCATTCATTTCAATGGGATTTCAAACCAATGCACATTTTGACTCATAACTACGCGCCGCTATATCTCACAATCATAAACCTTATGTCTATGTATTTGGGGGATACTGCCAAATCGTATGGTATAGGACACGCCTTTAACTTCGCTAAATAACGAAAACTGAAAAACCTTTTTAAATTAACTCCTCCGAAGCGGCAACTCCGATCGGCACCACATTTTGGCATGGACCATCTCTGGACCAAGCTGATAAAAGTTTGTAGAGGAAATTTTGATCCGACAAAAAATGTCCCAATTATAAGCTAACAGATGTTTGCGAAAACGCTGAAAACAGGATTTAATGTCATATCTTACGTTTGCAAAGGCCGATCTAAACCAAACTCGACCTCAGCGGGGCGAGGGTGGCGTCTGGCGCCGGGAGGCTTGGACCCCGCTTACAACTGCTTGCAGTTCTAGTTAGGAATTAGAACAGTTTTTTTCCAGCAACGGCAGACATTGATGTTTCCCATTCTAATGACTTTTCCCATAGCACCATCATCTGGTCTTAGATTTGTCAGAGACTTTTGTTAACGACTGAATACCTGCAAAACAAAGGACATTCACTAAATTGTAGCCTACTTTTTGTTTAATGCTGATTAGCGAACTAAGATAGATGCTCATGTGCAAAACTAAGATAGTGATCATAAACAAAAACATTATACTATGGAAGGGCTGTTGCGGTGAAGTAATTTCCCCTGCGGTAATATGTTGGGGCTCAACTGGATGAGATATTGCATTTTTCATCAATGAAGTACTTTGGTGCCATATAGCATCGTAAGAGTGTCTGTGGATCTCCCCTCCACTGCACAGCGAGACTCTAACAGCAGCTTTATGGTCGGAGCAAACTAGCTGCTGGGTGCTAGTCAACAACATTAATGCACATAATGTTAGCTATATAGTTACCTTCAGGGCATGTCTATCAAGTCAATTTACATCCTGCAGCAATGTACACACACACACACACACACACACACACACACACACACACACACACACACACACACACGGTGCGGAGAAGAATGGGTTGTTCACAACTTACCACTGCGCAGGAGTAACCTTATAACTAAATTTCCACAGAAAGCAACATGAAAAACAGCTGCAGGCATCTGACACACTACTCTCGTTAGTTAGTGAGCTTCAAATGAGGCTTACCATTCAGTTTCTCTTGACTGTCCCTCAGGATTACGTTAGTCCAACCTTCACCAGGCCTGCTAGCCACCTTAGTCGTGCAATATGTCACATCAAGTTAGCTAACCTTAAAATAAAAAGTAAAACAACACGACAACACTTACAGCTTCCATCACGGTTGTTGTGGTGCTTGCCATCCTCCGCGGTAGGCTTGACTAATAGTGCGGTATTTCAATTTTGCGGTTATTGCGACAGCCCTATACTATGGAAGATTATATCATTTAAAAAAGGTGTGCTTGAAAATAAAGTTTTATACCTGTAATCTTAATGCTTGAACTTGCATGTTAACTCTGAACATGTAGGTTTCTGTCTGTAAACTTTAGTTGGTTTAGTTGCATTGTTGCACTGTGAGC
>NC_060170.1:3181613-3216977 GCF_021292245.1 Micropterus dolomieu | reverse complement strand
AGAAGAATGGGTTGTTCACAACTTACCACTGCGCAGGAGTAACCTTATAACTAAATTTCCACAGAAAGCAACATGAAAAACAGCTGCAGGCATCTGACACACTACTCTCGTTAGTTAGTGAGCTTCAAATGAGGCTTACCATTCAGTTTCTCTTGACTGTCCCTCAGGATTACGTTAGTCCAACCTTCACCAGGCCTGCTAGCCACCTTAGTCGTGCAATATGTCACATCAAGTTAGCTAACCTTAAAATAAAAAGTAAAACAACACGACAACACTTACAGCTTCCATCACGGTTGTTGTGGTGCTTGCCATCCTCCGCGGTAGGCTTGACTAATAGTGCGGTATTTCAATTTTGCGGTTATTGCGACAGCCCTATACTATGGAAGATTATATCATTTAAAAAAGGTGTGCTTGAAAATAAAGTTTTATACCTGTAATCTTAATGCTTGAACTTGCATGTTAACTCTGAACATGTAGGTTTCTGTCTGTAAACTTTAGTTGGTTTAGTTGCATTGTTGCACTGTGAGCATGGTTGCATACTAACATTTCCATTAGCGCAGTCTCACAGACTAGCTAGTGTTGCCGTTGATCCTTAGTCTTGTCCATTGCTATGCGCAGCACAAATAAAAGTCCATTCACTTTGATTGTTGGGTGGAGGCAGAAACCTCAGACACAGATATCTCAAAACCTGATCAAATAAAAAACAAACTACCTGGATGGCTATATATGACTGGAAGTAAGTATTTTGTAATTTAGGTGATTTCATTAATGCTGTTAGCAGTAATGTAATGTAAATTAGTTTAAACACATACAACAATGGCTTTGTCTTTAATTTCTCAGTAGGCAAACAAACTGTAACAATAAAATAGTACAGTGACAAAATGCATATAAATATATAAGTGTTGCCTCTACATCAGTGCAAAGAATATGGAAGACATTATTCCTAAATTGAACTGTTCACTTGTGATCTTTCTGTAAATCTGACTCAAAAGCTGTGATATATCTCAGAGTTTTAGGATCAGCGAGGTAGGGGTGCTCACAGACATTCACCTTTTGTGTGCATGCGTGTTTGTGTGTTGTACGTCAATATAAGTGTGTGTCTGCTCAGGGGAGGGCGACAGAGGCACGTGTGCGTTGGACACAGCTTGTGTGTGTTGGTGTATGCTCCAGGGAGAACATATGCTGGTGTTGACTGTGGGGCAAGGGATGGAGGTAGGAGGGGGGCAGCTGGCGTGTGTCGGGTCAGGGGTCTGCAGCTGTTGATAGCAGGGTGGTACACTGACACAGATAGGGGGATTTGAGGCACCAACAGCCCACACTCTGCACTGGTCTGGATGTGAGTGATGGAGCTCGCCGGGTGCTTTGTAAGTGAGATGTGGACGCCGTGTCTCCAGACGGTGGCCGCACAGATGGCCAGGCTGCTGATTGAGGCGAGATGGGGGGGAGGGAGTGGGTATAAAATAAAGCTCAGACGGCAAGAGGGTAACCAATATGAAGCAAACAGATTGTTGTGGGGTTATTGGTTAGACATAGTCAGATGATATGTCAGGCTTTGTATTAAAAATCAGATTTGGTACTGTCGGTGTGGTCTTGCTCTTTTTGTTTATGATGGACCTTCATTGATTCAGTATTTAATGTACAGTGGATAAATATTAGGCTACACAAATGGAAAGGTCTTGTCCTAAAATCATTCTAATGACAAGTTTGATAGCCCAAGTACAAGTTTTATTTGGAGAAGTTTGCTTGTTGCTTTCCGCCAACTTATCTTATCTGCAGCCACTTCAGATTTGTTAAGGTTCAGGCAAACAACAAAAACAAAAACACGTAGTTACAGAAAGATTGTCATGTTTTAAAGGAACCAGCGATGAAGACTAGATGCGAACAGTGGTTTTCTCAGCCAATACCAGACACTTTGTAAGCCCAACCATCTGCACTACACTCTTTATTTTTTTTTTTTTTTTCACACTAGGACAACAAAATGCTACTTCCCCCTTTGCTTCTTAGTGACAGCAGTCATCATAAAAGGAAGTTTTTCCTTGCCTCTGTCGCCTAGTGCTTGCTCTTGATGGGAATTGTTGGGCTTCTGTAAATAACATCACAGAGTACGGTCTAGACCTGCTCTTTTATGAAAAGCGCTCTGAGATAACTGTTGTGATTTGGTGCTATATAAATAAAATTGAATTGAAATTGAATGGAATCACAAAGGTTTGCCTGTCAGGAATAAGATCCTCATTGAGACTTGGTTAGCTTGGCTAGCAAAAAACTGGAAACTGGAGGAAACAGCTAGTCTAGCTCTGAATAATAAATACTTACAAAAAACAGCAAAATACACCATCCAACAACTATAAAACTGACTTATTTAGACATTGCACCTTGGTTACAGTATGAAAATCTAAAAACCAGAAGTATGAATTAGGAGCTATTTCTGGGGAAATAACATTGACCTAGCATCTTCACCTGCAGGGGGGAGTCTGGGGAGAAACATTTGTTACTTTGTAGCATTGGGTATATTCATACATGATGCTGATATCTGGCATTTTGAGATCATCGGCCGATGATTGCACTCAAGAGGCCAATGAACATCAATGTCGCACTTAAAGGCAGCCCTGTCAGTGTGGCTGCTGTGGAACAACCGTGTGAGTTTTGGATGGGTGTTATAAAAGTTAGTTTTGAGCCCTAAATGTATTCTGTCACTGTCATCTTTTCTAAATGGCAACATGCTCCTCCCATCCTAGTTGACAAATATATCGGCATTATATTTCGGCTGCCTTACCCTTACTCTCTAAATATTGGCATTAGCCATTGAAAAACTTATCGACCATTAATATGGTACATACATTTTGTCAACAAATCAGGAAACCGTGCACACACAACACAAGCCTAAATGAAATGGGTCCTGAATCAGTTGGAAGTTCAAGACTGTTCCGGATTAAGATGATAATGAACATTGGTACAAAAATGAGCTTCGGACCCCTGTCACCTTTTTGTTTTTGTGTCAAAAATAGAATTTGACCAGGGCCCCTTGATAAAATAGGCCCTGAAGATGAGGTAAATATGCATGAGCCACCTTATTATTTCAGTTATATTGTACCCCAGTGGTGTTTAATACCAAACAATTAATTGATTAATTAAAATGCCATAAAATAATCTCTACAGAGTGAACCTGGGAGCTTCAGCTTTGGCCCTGGGATAGTTTCACTTTGCTGGTTTATAATCCAGACATGAAAGACACTTCTCCAAGGATGCTATTTGGATTATTTGTATTTTGCATCCTTTTTCCTATATTTTATTTTTATTTATATTTTGCATATTACATTGTCTCTATCTTTTTTTAGTTTTTTGCATCTTTATAAAAACGTTTACCCACTCCTTCTTGAGGTATTGTCTGTTGACAAACATAATGAGGGTTAGAGGACAGAGGGATGTAGCCCATACACTCTTCTTGGGATTGAACAGTCAGAGAGTGAAAAATTGGCTACAAACGGTCAGCCAGTCCAAAGAACCCCCGTAGATGTGTGCTGCCGCTGGAGGTCATGAAACTCAACAACTGAAAGAAAAGGAGGAGCATACACAAACCTTCTGAGTTGTATTCCCAAATCAGGACATTGTTTTTGCTGACACCTTCAGTAGAAGTCAGAGGCAAAGAGAATCATACCTCTCAATATACATATTCATAAACTGTATGAACTTAGAATATTGTGATCCGTGTGTTGCTGCTCGCCCACTGAACAGTCAGCCTGGCAGGATGATCATTTGTCTCCTGCAGGCAGATGAGATGTGTTGCCCTCAGTGGGAGCTCTACCCAAGTGCACATCAAGATGGGAAATAAATCTTTTTAGCTGTATTGAGATTAAACCTGTGCTGTGTACTATTGTGAATAATAAATAATATACACAATCGTGAATAGAACAGTACTTTGCCTTTTCATTAAGTACCCTCTGGCTGTTGCTGTAATTTGTGACATTTTAGGTTACACAGGACAGAATTTAAGCAGTTGTGGAGCCTTCAGCAGAGTTTGTCTTACTTCTGTAGGTGTGTATTAGGCTATGTAAACGTCATACTATAATTTAAACCGGGACGTATTAATCGACCAATTAACCAGGAGGTTTTTTTCTACTTTTCCTACAAAAGCAGGCTGATTTAGTGCTTCAATTAAGTCAGTACTCAAGCAGTGCTGGTCTCTGCCCCATTAGATTTCTGTCCAACTGTGAACTGTTACTTATTAATCAGTACCGCCACTTTATGTGAGGTTTAACATATAATTCTTGTGCACAAGTCCTGCCCACAAATGCAGCTTGTACAGGCTGTGCTGGTTTAGACTACTGACATTTTCATTCCACTGCAAGCTCTGCATGTGTCCCTTTCTTTCGTTCATTAAATCCACGTACACATCTGAGTTTCACTGCAGTGAATACTTAGAACAGCTTGATGACTCTGTATTGCTGTGTGAAAACTGTCTTGATGACTTTCATTTCCTCCTAACCCTCTACAATATGTATTGTGTCTACAGTTTTGAGGAAATGAGCAAAACTGTCTAATAAAGCATACTTTTATAATGATATTAAACTTCTCAATCCCAGTCAGTGTGTGCGTCTCTCTGTGAAAAAACATCCAACAGCTAACCCACCTCTGTGTTTGTTTTTCCCCAGGCTTTTACAGTGACCATCCAGTGGAGTCTGAACAGAATGACAGTATGGGTGAGTAAAAAAACATGCATTTATTCTCAGGTGTGAACTAAGGATAGAGCCTAGTCTGTATATATTCTAGCACAGTACATTTGAACTGACTTCACTTCTTTATTTTTCCCACATCTTTCTTCAGTCATGGAATTATCATGTGGCACTGACTGACTTTTCATGACATAACAGCTTTTTAGAAAAACAGAACTTACAAAAACACACTTTCTCTGTCCATCCTACAGTTTATCAGTTTTACTTTCTTGTATTAAAAAGACAATTTGATAGTTGCTCCATCTTGTGGTAAAGTAGCTGTAATGTTATTGAATGGGTTATTATTACCTGTCAAATCCACAAGAGGGGAGTATAAACTCAATAATAATGAAGCAGCTTCTTCTGGAAGTATGATCATCTGGCTCTTCAGTGTGAAATAAAAACAAGATAGTAAAAACTGAATGTCTTCAAGTAGCTACATATTTATTATAAGATGATAGAATAAACATCTCTGTTTTCTATTTTGTTCCATTGGATAACCTCTAAGTCTGTGTAGATGTGTGTTAGTTGAGTGGTCAGAAAACAACAACCTCTGAATGAAAGGCTGCAACTCATGCCATCATCAGAACTGGCTCTGCATCATGGCTACGATACAAACCTAAAAAGTGAAATGTAAAAATGTCATAAATGCATGACTCTTGGACCAGAAGAAACTGGGAGCAAAGGGCTAGGGGGTGAGGCATTGGTCCAATGTTAAGGTCCAGGTTCAGGCGAAGTTCACTTGGCACTCCCCTGGCTGCCATCACAGCGCCAGGTGGCATCATGGGGGGGTCAGAGGTCGGACACAGTTCAGAAACTGCTGACCTCGCCGTGACTCTGTGCTGACCTGATTGTGTGCAGCTCTCCTCTGGCCTGGGCTTTCTCAGCAGTCCCTCTTTAAACCTGCGAGAGGAGAAAGGAGGGAGGGAGCCGGTCGCTAAGAAGTGGAAGGAAGCCGGAGAGGAACTATTAAACCTACGCACACAGTGAATGGCCGGCATTGTTGCGTGCTACAGGAGAAGGCGTGGATTTATGAGGCTGAGCCTGATTGGGTTGTAAACTTGACTAGGTGGGCTCGTGGCCGCGGCCACTCTCTCTCCCTGCTGGCCTTATTCTCCTCCCAGGATGCCTCGGTGCATGCACTGGGCAAGGGTGATGCTGAGGTCAAGGGGGGCTGAGGCAGGGCTCCTCAGGCTTGTAAATGCTCTGACAGAGGTGGGAATTCAGAGACCCCCATTCAGTGACCAAAAAACCCAGGTCAGGGGCCAAATAGCTGAGTTAGCAACAGCTGTTTAGCCCTGTAGATGAAGTCCCAACATCAACTCGGATATCTCACATGAGAAAGTTTCGATGTTTTTCTCGACCCTTCATCTGAATATTTCTCACTTTAGAGCATCCATCACCATCTTCATAAACCCTATAAACCAATGAGAGTGCAGTGTTTTGGATACAGGTGTAGCTCTTTGGGGTGGTGGTAAAATGCAGGAGTCCATAAAAAATGTATCTGCACACTTATTCACTCACATCTATTTGGATCAGTTTTTTTTATTTTTTATTTTTTATTTCTACTGGATATTAATCACTGCTCAGGCTTGTCTTTGTGCTTTTTGCTTAGATGTTCAACTATAGAAAGTGTCTTGAGGCAAATAGCTCATATCCTTTGGATTAAAATCTGTTTTGTGACCTGCTTTACCTCTGCTCTGACCTGGCTCTGTTGTCCCCGAACCCCTCCCCAAATCCAGCAACACAGTTGACCAATGGTTGCTGAATGGGGTTATCAAGATTCTTTGGTGACTACCTCTGTTCATGGTTAATCATTACCAGCTGGTGACAGGACTTTCTCTGCTCAACTTTTGCCCCTGAGTGCTTTTAGTGACGGATCAATATGCAGTTTTCAGTTCCTGCAGTAAACCTTACCCATCATTTCTTGGTAAATGTACACAGTAGGTATGAACATAAAGGTGAAATAATAAATGTTATATATCCTAGGATTTCTGTGTTCCGTGTCCAACTGGATAATCAATATGGATAATGGATCTAATTTAAAGAAGCATGATATAGCCAGCCTTCCTGCTGCACTGCACTTTCCAGGCCATAAGGGGGCAGTAGAGCCATGCCTAACCTCCATGTGATGTATGATCCCACGTGCCACCTGGACCCAATGAACTCAACACCCATATGGAATTACTTGGCTGGAACCCAGCGCATGCCTTTCCTTTGTCCTCACATAACTGGGCTAACTTCATATGCCTGTGTCCAAAAGTCGTTCAAGATCACCAGGTTTTCATTTTCATACGTGCTACACAGCAGAGCAGTCAAACACTTGATGCCGCTTCAGATCCCTCTCTTTGTTCCTTTTGAGGTGTTTTTTTTTACCTTTTAATGTGGATTTCACTGTTAGCTTAAGGGCAGTGTTGGACTGAAGTGAATGTATAGATAAGCGGATAAAGAATGAAAGGCCACTAGTAACCTTTTTCTTTCACTTGATTTTTCTTTGCTTCTCCCATGGGTGCCTCTGCCTTTTGCACTCCGAACATGGCGTGAGTGCATTTGGGAGCTACTTCTGACCTTGCGCTTTCTTATCATTTTAGCCTTTAATAATTCATGATTAGCCTAGATTTGATTCACCATCCCTTTTTTTTTTTTTTCTTCGCTTGATGCAACTCGCGTTGGCGTTAGACTCGAGTGTTTCCAGGTCAGGGAGAAGTGGGTCATGCTGTTCTCCATGTCAGTGCCTATAACTTCATAGTGTGTGATGACAAAGCCAAACTCCACAGGGATAAACAAGCAGACTTTTGTGTGGCCCTAATATATATGTAGCAAGTCGTATCTATCCACCGCATACAGGCCTTTGTAAATATACTGCAGACTTTTAGGAGCTTCATTCATTTATTAAAAGTGTAAGTTGTACGCTTAATAAGAGAATTTATTGTTTAAAAAGGGCCTGTTTTAGTTAATGCCTTTTAATATTTTGGTTTTCACATTTGGCTTCAATTGTTTTGCACTTGCTTACAGTACAAAAATGTGCACTTTTCCAATACTTTATCGAAGACGATAAAGTAATGATTATATACATGTACAGTAATTAGTAAACATTAGATGTGTTTTACACTTTTAAGATTTCTCTGTATATGAGCAGCGCTCAAGTTAGACTGTATGTGTATGTAAGTGTGGAGAAATAGTGTTAGTTAGACTCTTTATTAAGACAGTTGAAAGACAAGAAGGGCCCCAGGCTGCTTCCCATTGTCCCCTCTGACACTTTCCCACTGTAAATACAGGAAAAAACATGCCTTTTTGGTCTGCTCTGGCTGGAAAACCTCAATGTGTTTGAAATTTCCCAGCATGTTAACATAACCTTACAGGGCAATTACTGCAAGATTAGTTCCATGTGTCTATATCTCCTCCAATTACATAGTGAAATGGGGTTACGAGGCTGATTAACTTTCCAAGAACTGTGGGCACAGACTGTTTCACTTTTAAAAAATATATATATTTGAGTGGGTTGATTTAAACTTAGGTAAAATGTAGTGTTTCTCCTCTGTGTTACATTGTAGTTACAGTGCATTTGAATGACTGTCCTGTGATTACAAAAGTCCCAGGTACAACCACTACAACAGCCTATTTGTCTTTAAAACTTTACTTGACAGGATTCCCCCTGGCCTTGGAAATGCTGTATTTTCATGGTGTTTGAAGAGGTTCTGTAGACAAGTGAATTTTAGGTCACGGGATATCAGAATATACAAAGAACAGTTGCTTCATGGAACATAGCTGACAGGCTCTTCCCACTTGTTTCGCACATTTGTTGCAATATTAGATTTTCAGCACAAGTGAAGTGAAAAAGCGGGCATTAACAAACAACTACAGAATACAATTTTGAGGTCATGGAAGTGGTGGCACTTAGTAATGGAAAATCAGAGAAAAGTCGTGCAATTTAACATCTGGGTCATGGTGGGAAGCCTGCTTAAGGAAGCATGCTGAACCCCCTAACTGTGAGCTTCGGATAAGACGGACAGCTAAAATGCCTACACTGAGGCTACAGTCAACAAATTTATTTATATTGAATAAAACACTTGTATCACTGGTCTAAAATGTGAAATGATGAAATAATGAAATGATAACCAAAACAAACAAGATGTTCAAACTAGAATGTTATGTTAATTGTGATTTTCTACTTCTGCTGAATTTCACAAGATTATGCAATAAACTATGGCCTTTCTTTATATGCCAGCATCTTATCAATATCTGTCCAATGAGAAAATGTATTCTATAAGCTTTATAGGTTCAGATTGTTTTTTAATGTTTTATCCCATTTGCTACAAAGTACCTTGCATAACATTTAATTCAGAACATTATTATATTTTGAAATTATACTGTCTGAAAATATAAAAAATTGTAAAGTAAGACTGGGGGGAAAAAGTCTGCTAATATTCACCTTGTTTAGCTTTTTTTAATCAGACAGTTGCTTATATAAATAAAAAGGCAAAAGTCAAAATTCACGTAAAGCTGCTTGTGTTTAAACATTTAACCTTTCTCAAAGTAATGCAAAAGTTATATCAGAACAAAAATTCAAACAACACCACTCAGTATTAGGTAGGTAGGTTTATTGTCACAATACAACAAGTTGTAGAGTGAAATTGAGTTTTGTAACTCCCTTCAGCTACATAGCAGACAATATACATTAATAAAGAATCAAATCTAGTTAAAAACAAACAACAAAAACCATTTATGGCTGATACATTGTATTTATATGGGATTTTTTAAACTACGAAATAGTACCAGTATAGACCTCAGTAAGGATATATATTTTTGCTTGGAAGGTTTACTATGTTTGCTGCATTGCAATTTTGCAATGATAAAGCAGACATGTTGTTCACTGTTAATTATCATTTATTACTTCACTTAAGTGTCTGCAAGTTGATTTTGTTATAGAGTACTTGAATGAGTCGAAACTGAAAATGTTGTAATGTGAGGTGCATTTTATGATTTACCCACAAAATAGACATTTTATTACTCACCACAAGTCACACAGATAGTTTTGGTTTACTTGTTCAGATTTTGAGATCACAGACTCAGGTTTCTGCCTCCACCCTAATACAATGGTGCTGAATGGAATCTTGTTTGTGGTGCTCTCAGCACTGAAAGATTACTTGACTCTGGATAACAGACCTTACGGTGAATAGGTTCCACTGGAACTACTTTCTATTGAGGAAATAGTCCCTATAAAAACTGTTGAGAGAATGGACTTTGGATTTTCTGGGAGTATTTTAAATAAAAAAAAATTTTCAGTTGTGCCTTCACTTCTATTATATTTGAACTCTCAGAGCTAAATATCTCAAAACTTGGACAAATAAAACCCAAACTAACTTTGTGTCTTAATACCACCAGTTACAAGTGTGAACACATGTTTAGTCTAATTTAGGTGAACCTACTCTTCAAAAACAAGCAAAACTGGTAAATGTTGATGGGACAGCTAGTGTTAACTATTTGAAAAATCTGAACTTCAGTGTTAAGATATCCAGTACGGTGACATTAGTACATCAATACACTGCACACAGTATGCTTGTATTTACCAGTCTTGGCCAGTGTCCATGCAAAACTTGGGTTTACCTTCATTTTCCACTTTACTGTTGGACCACATGTTGTATCAAGTCTTTGGATACACATCAGTTTCTGTCGTCGAACCCTATGGCCATCTGCTCACAGAGGTGTTTGAACCGCAGTCTGCATTCATTGATCAGTGAGTTATTCTCATGTAAACCCACCGACAGCAATGAATGTTTATTGCAGCCTTAAGAGTGACGCCTCCTGCGTCACACCTGATCTGGTGCCCGATGAAATGTGTTCCTGGCATTCCACCCAACTGAAGGTCACAGGTTTGATGCATATGTGGTTCTGAATTTTGCTCTGGATGGGCGCAGAACTGAAAAATTCACGATGAATGGCTTCCAGAAAATCCTGTGCCACGGTGTCCCTCAGGGTACAGTCAACGGTCGATGGTTTTGGTTAGAGCTCAAACTCACCGACAGCGTTGAATGTTCACCGAGGGCACCAGCAGGCACTGTTTGTCTCGCCGTTGGTTTATTTGACTTGTCAGAGAAAATCAACATATGACTAACAAAAATCAATCTATGCAGTTTATTTTCTCTTGTTTTCAGGCTCTCTTTGTTGTTGCCATTTGACTCAGACAAGTGGAGAATCACAGAAACTGTCCCATTCTTGTTGGTTCCCTTGCAACACACATACCTAAAATTTCTGCAATTCCAATCTAAACACATGTATATATTTTTTAAAGCCTGCTGTGATGGCTGACATGTCAGTATTTTATATGTCCACCTCAGCCGTCAGCTGATGGAATGGAACAACAATTAAAAATGCAAACTTTGTAGTGCTAATCGTTACGAAAAAGACAGGCTTGATCTAACTGCGTGCTGTGAATATCACAATCGTGTGTGTGTGTGTGTGTGTGTGTGTGTGTGTGTTTCTCTTGGCCTGTGTGGAGCTACTCCATGCCAAAACATGTTACCACCCATGTCGGCATGGAAGTTCAAATGACGGTGATGAAAAGCCAACAGGAGTAAGAAGAGCCGGTGATGCAAAGAGGGTTTGGGTTTCCTCAAACAGCCGTGCAGTCATGATGAACGTCCTCATCATTGTCAGCATCGTCACCTTCTCCAAAACTACCAACAAAACTCTCATCTGTCTCTTCTGAGCCTGTGCTTCTTTCACCACCAGTCTGCAGCAAAAGGAACAAAAACTGTGTGTGTGTTGGGGGAAGGGACATTTATGGCATAAATAAAAGGACAGAAGACGACGTCAGTCAGGCTCGTGGAAGGAGGCGAATTGGCACTCGTGTGATCAGAGAACGCCGCTGTGCCCCACAGCTTAAACTAGTGCACTGCAGTGTTGAGCTAGTTAGAGATTACTGTTCCCTTCACCCTGCGCTGAACCTCAGCTACTGCTCTGGGAGTGCGCCTTCCTGTGTTCGCCTCTTTGAGGTTGGAAAATCATGCAGTCATGTTTTATTAATGCTCTCTCTGTCTGTCTTTCTCTGCTTTTCTGTCTTTTTCTCTCCTGTTTTGCCTGCTTCCCTCAGCACAGAACAAGAGATATGGAACACTGTATTTTGTTTGTTCTGCATCCTCTTTTCACGTAGAATTTTGGCACTTTATGTAGGTTGTGGTTTTGATTTCAAGAGGTTCTGAAACCTGTTAAGGAGGTAGTGAATATATGATGCAACTCATTATAGAGAGATTTGTTGCAGTTATGCAGGATTCGTGTTCTGTTCAATCAGATGGAAAAAGGGAGATTTCGATCTGCAGATTTTCTGTGTTCTCCTCAGGCTTTCAGAAAGAAGCCACACTCTCCTACTTTCTGCATAATGAATGATCACTTTGGGAGGAGAGAGGCACAATTCACTTTCTCCTGCTTTGACACAGTTCACTGACCATGGAGGAGACGTCAATATTACCACAATATAATAATAACTTAAACATTTCTCAATTCCATTTTTCATGAATTATTTTTATTCCCATCGGGTACTTATGGCCAAACAAAAGCCAAGAGGAATTTGCCTTGAAAATAATTTTCACCTTGACTCAAAATAACCAACTGGACAAAGGCTTTTTCATAAATATGTGTATAATCGGTAAAAGTTATTTTCTGGCTTTATGTTGGTACTCCTACTTCAATGTATAAGCCATGGCCAGATATTGTGCTTTTTCTCCCATTTTTTTCTCTCACTAACTAGATGCCCTTTTGGTTCCTTTTCTTTTCAAAAAATATATTCTCCACATTTTCCTAATTCCTCTCTGTGTTTCCTCCCACAGAAAAGGTGAAAGTAATACTTTTTTCAGTCACCCTGGCTCAGGCTTCAATGGCTTCCCTCCTTGGCACTTCTGTTTGGCTTCATGCCCGAGACACACAGAGGCTTTTTTCATTCTCAAACCACCCCCCTTGTTTTTTAATCTGACTTGACTTCCGCTCTCCCTGCACTAGGGAGACATATGGGAAATGTATGTTAACTGGCCGCACGCATGCTGACTTATTCATCCGTTTGAGGCGTGGCCGTACTTCCGTATCGGGGTTCTTGATTATACCACTGCTGGCATGGTCCCCAGAAACTTTGCATAACTGACAAACTTGCAAAAGTATAGCTTGTGTAAAAATAGCTGGGCGAGCATGAGAGCCTGACAGGGCCAGAGTGAAGAGTGCAACAGTGTGACTGAACCAGTGTGAACCCTGCGTCGTCAGCACATTCTAGGGGTTGGACAATGAGAAGCACACAGTGTACTCTCTGTCATGTTGCCTGCATAGCTGGCTGGTCTGCAGCCAGGACTCTGTGCTCCCTGAAACAAGGCCAACGCAACGCAGATGCAAAAAATTCAGCAAGATGAGCTCAAATTCTTAAAATCCTTGTATCATACATGACAGTTTATGTTAGGCCTGCATGGATTGGACACGGCATTTTACCTGTTTATTGCGTGAAAAGGTGAATTTGAGGTCAGGGATAAGATTATACAGTACTAAAAACTAGATCCTCACATGCAGAGCTATCAATGTAACCAGGGTGAAGTGGTATGCTTTGGATAAGATTAAGCCTTCTGAAAGGTTCAAGGACCTAAACGCTGACTAAAATATGAAGACGTGGTCCATGTGGGAATCTATTCTCAGACTACATTCCCAGGGGAATTTAGTTTATGCACCACGAACAAGTACTTAGTGTTGCACAGACTGTTTCTCTCTGTTAGAGTTGAGGTTCGTCAGTTTCGTTTGGCTAAGCTTCTGGTATAATCAGAAAAATCTTAGCCAGGAACTTAAAATGTTGAGTTAGGAAGTGATCTGGGAGTCCCTGGATTGGAAGATGAATGTATCCACCCATCCAAAAAACCCCAACCTCCACACCCTGACATTCCACCGGTCTGTTACAGTGTAAAACCACCTTCTGGTTTCTTGTCATGGCCCAACCATTTTCATGGGAGAATGTATTTCTTTCACTTTTCGTTTCACATTGTGGCGATTTCACAGAATCTCACAGGCTTGACAAGATAGGCATCTATTCCAGCCACTAGACGTTCAAAACTTGCTTAATATCTTTGCTATTCCTCTCACAGTAGAAATGTTTTGCTCACATAACTGTACCCACAGTTAACCTGACACTTCCAGCATATCTCAGATGCCTGTTCAAAAATACTCAGGCTGGGAGGCTGCCAGCGTATGCGCTCACACACTTTCCCATCCCATCATGCCTCTTGACAATGATTATTATACAATCCACTGGCACTGTGAGACATCTCCTAATGGAAGTGGATGAGGAGATTAAATCACTAAAATCACTCGCGCCATGTGTGATCCTCTTTGTGGGCAAACTCAATCAAATTCAACAAATATGCCTTAATTGCTGTGTCAGTCACAAAATAGGCTTTAAGTCAGATTGGACATTTTAATATCTGGTCGAATTAAGAAGTTTATAATGAGATTTAGCAGAGCAGTGGGCGCATGCAGTATCATATTTAACTGTCACACTGCTACGTTTGTTGTCACACGTTTGTAAAGTGGAATGGTCTGTGATATAACAGTGTTGATATAAAATGTGGAAGTCAATAAATAAATTAGGGTTAGATAAATATAAGACACCACTAATGACCTAGCAGTAGCAGAAATGTTCCCCACACATAATGCATAAAATAATATGCAATTTGATGGCTTACCTATTTAGATTTGACAAACTGCTCCAGCTGTTTATTGGAAAACTATAAACTTGTGTGATTCTAGTGAAGCATGCTACTATTCTGTGTGATTGTGGTATAAAGAAATTGGTCATATGTTATGTTACCTTACATTTTAGTCTGTGCAAGCTGATAATGATCATTTTAGTTTCAGTGTGTCCCATGAATTAAATCCAAGACAGGGAAAATACAGATTATCAGGGTTTTTTTTTCATTATTTTTCTGGCATGTTTTTTGCCTTTATTTCGCTGGAATCATGGAAAAAGGAGATGACCTGCGACAAAGGCTGCTGCATAACTGGGTTGTAGTGGTTACTGTATGGGTCTCAAAGTGCTGGAATCCACCTTATCCTCCTTTAAAGATACAAAATATTGGCACAAAAAAGCAGAACCCAGAGTATTTCGATTCTGGCATATAGAAACTAAAATTAAAGGAACCCTACCTGTGGAAAAAGCAATAGAATGTTTACAGAACTTTTCTGTCGAGCATGGTTTGACAAGCTTTAGCACAATTGTTTGGATGTTGGGTTGTGTAAAACTGTTTTTGACCATTGAGAAGCCCTGCTGGCTGAACCTGGGTACAGGCAGCAGTGTCCTGGCCAGCTCTGCTCCAGTGTAGGGACTCCTTCAGGCGGAGCGCCAAGCCTTTGCAGAAATGCCCTGCCTCCACGTGCCACGGATCATCCTGCCAAGGCTCCAGGGGTTTCATTTGCAACCTTAACTCTGCTGCCAGCTACTTTCTCAGCATTAACCCGCTACTCTGTGTTGGCGGTGTGACATACTGTTTTCTCCTCAATTCCACCTTGCTGCAGCTAGTATCCTTATTTTTTTCAGAGCTGATTGATGTGCCTTTCTGTCTGCCCTGTTTTCCTCTCTCTGCTGTGCACCTTTGAACCCAGTGTAGATGCACTTGATCACGTCACGTCAGTCTGGCTCTAGTTGACTTATCAACTCCTGCAGCATGGCCGAGAGAACTGCACTGTATGTCACACTGCTCTCTCTTCTCCAAAGCTTTGTCAACTCTTTTCTCTCTCATTTCTGTCATGAGCGCTGAGGCTGGTGAATATGTATCCCAGGCTCTTTTCGCAGCGTTTTTGAGGATCTCTAACAAAGCGAGATGAGAGAACCCTTTGTGGTTGTCTTCTGGATTTAACCGTGACATTTCTCTGGAGCCTGCTGCCACTTTTTATCTTCAACAGACTTTATCCCCAGGTCAGACTTGCGGCCCCTTTTGAATGCTGGCATTGTCAAAGCTCACACCCAAAATCCTCGCCCCAGCTATCATATTTCGTTATTCGGGAACTCAAGTCAGTTTGAATATCAGGGCCGTAATTGAGTCATTAAAGCACAACAAAAATATCTTGCCAAACACAAACAAATGTATCCTTAAGGAAACCCAAACAAAAGGTTATGTAACGCTCACTTATGGCACATAATCCACGCTTAATCTGTCGGGTCGACGCAGTGCAGTGGTGGGATCGTCGGCAAGCACGGTGATCAGCGTTTCCCTCATCTGCCTGCCGCTGGAACTCGCTGCACCCTGGACTGCAGTAATGAACAGCAGGGAGCAGAGAACCGGGCCATCACCATGATCCTCATCATCTTAAAACACCCTCCGTTTCCTGCACCCACCCCACCCACAAAGAAGGGAAGCCTCACGCTGCAGGACTCAGAAATAGCATAGAGCAGGGAAGAAGAGGAGTGAAAATCACAGGCGGCAATTCTGATTTCACATTTCTGTTATCAGCGGGAACCAGCAGAGTGAGCCAGCATGGGAATGACCTGGATACTGATCGTCCTGTATTCTGCCCAGATGCTGCCTGTGCCACCTTACGGCCAGACAGCAGCCAATCCTTCAGCAGCTACCAGTGCCGCAGCATAAACACAAAAGACAATGGAAGATACGCAAAGTACAATATTTGTACCTTGAATTGCTTCATTTTTCCATCTGTCTGGCGTGATTAACCATAGCACCTTTCTACACAACGCTGTCCTCCATCTTAGCTCCAGTTAAAATCCGAGCCCATAATGCTGTCATTGTTAGCACCTTGCTACACCTACTAGACTAAACAAGGCCATTATACTCTCTTTTTTGTCAACGCTGCCAATTTATGCCCTTAAAGACATTATCAATTTTTTTAGCGTGAAAAACATTACAGAACATCGCGCCCTGTCCCAGTAGGGGAGCGTGTCGTTGCATTGCACCAGCAGGGACACTTTGTCCTTAATGCGCTGTACCATGCTTTGTGCTCTGTTGACCTAATCAGCCCCGCCTAAGCCAAAGTTAAGCTCATCTTTTTGTTCTTCTGTGTTTATGAAAGACAGGCCACCGTTCACTCCACTGTGGATAAAACACATGGAGCTCATGTATGATATTTTTAGAGATGCATAAATGCACAATTTTCCACGGCAGACGAACACTGCGGTATAAGTCGGGGATGTTTGAGACGAACATTGCGGCGGTTTGAATTGGCTGAGCCTATGCATAGCAGTTCGACGATGTGCAGCAGAGTTGTTGAGGCCAGTGCTTTGGAGAGTTGCTCAGAGACTTAACCCTCCTCCCGGCACCTTCCTCCTCTCTAGCAGAGGAAAATCTCTGCTGAATTCATGTCTCCTTTCAGATTTCTAAGAGGCGTTAAACCTTTCTGGATTAAAGAAGGTAATCTGACAGGCGGAAGATTGTATTAGCTGGAGTGTTGGCAGAGCTTTTAATTTCTCCTCTCTTTTCATTTCCCCCTCTCAGCCTGCCTCTCCTGCTGACCTGCTAGATGGCATTATTGTGTTTTTCTTTTGAATTACAGCAAAAACATCCACATCTTCCTACTATTCACTCTCTTCTCTCCCTCTCACACGCTCTCTATCCCACTCTTTCCATATCTCTCTTCATCCGCTCTCTCCTACCTCTCTCCCAGGCTCTTCCAGCAGTGACAGCATACTTGTGTGAACCCATGATTTATCATTTGCTAATCCGTGATGATTATGGAGCTTTCCACAAGGCCCTTATCTGTTGCTGAGCCCGCTTTTCACTCCATAGCTGCCAATTATCTTTCAAGCAGCCTGCAAACAGACCTGTCTCTGCCAGCCAGCTGCAGAACCGCCACCGAGGCCTCTTATGCTTTATATACCTAAGTATGCATGCACAGGCGCACCAATGACAGGCTGCCTGGGTACATGTATTTTTGATCAGAGTGCTTGTTGAAATGTCAGACTGAAAGATGAAATTCAACACTGCATTTTGTAAATGTTTCACCTAAAGCTTAAACTCACATTCAGCATCACCTGGAGAGGGCAGAACATAAAACTGCAGCTGAAAAGCAACCTGCCTCATGGACACTTAAACTGCCTGACAAACTGGAACCAGCCATGGCATTACTTCACTCAAGGATAAAAGACAAATACAAACAACCAGCTGATATGTCGATCCCCGCCCGATTCATTGTGGTGATAAATGCAATTTTTTAAGCTGTTGATCTGAATATTCCTTCTGGACAGCTCTTAATGCGGAGAGCTGATATTAATTGAGTTACGTGCTGCTTTTGGCTAAACATAAAGCACAGAGGATGCTCTGTCACAAGCTTTTACTTATTTGACTTGACATCCCGAAGCTTAGATATTAGTATATTAGTATCAAGGTCAACATTCTGCTAGCGTGCCAAATTTACCACCCACACCAGGCCGAGAGCCGCGATGATGATGCCTCACTGTGACTCATTCAACACTTCCTGTAGGCAGACGGCAGGACAGCCAAGGTTGGAGCATGACAGCATGAGGTTACCAGGAGTGAGGCCTTGCCCACGGGGAGGGTATGCAGATCACGGCGCGCTCAGCTGATGTGGCGTCCAATTGTCAGTGTAATGGGAAGTGACGTGCACATCAGAGCAATGTGGGTCAGAGCGCCAGACGACCAGCCTGCGGCCTGTATCTGCTCCGCCTGTCTAATCTGCTGTATCCCGACCAGACGAGACTCTCTAATCGACCCTGATATTCACTGAACACACATTACCATCTCCCCTCATACTCAGGAACGCAAACACACTCGCGGCACGGAGAGAGTTCTCTATCTGCCACATTTAAGAGATTCAAATGTAGTGGGTGTAGGAAGAAAGAATGCAATTCTCTTGTAAGACTTTGGATCATTATTTAATTGTGAAGGAGGTAGGGAACAACCTTGTAAAAAAGAAATAGACATGCACAGTACTCGCTCCTCTTGCTGTTTAAGTCGAGCATGGCTAAAGGCTCCAGCAAATATCATTTTGGGCAAATTGGCAGGCCAATTTCTTTTTTTGGACTTCATCTCCCCATCTCTGATCTCATCCTTTGATGTAATGATCAGCATATTTATAATATTGTCCACGCCTTCATGGGTTTTGAAATATAATTATGCAGAAGGCTAAATATAAAAGCCGGGGTCTGTGGTTCACCTGCAGTGTGATATGGATTGAGCTGTGATTTTTCAACGGGGGAAAATGAGTCGGATGGACAAAGAGCTTAATAAGATTCCCATGACATAGTCAGGGGCTGGCGTCTGAAGGGAGGAAGAGGAAGGGAAGGGAAAGGCAGGGGGAGCGGGTTAGGCAGAAAGCAGCGGTGGTGGAGGGTAAAAAAAGTGCAATTTTTTGCGAGTGTTTGCTTAGCACCTGTGTACGGACCTCAGTCGTAGCCAGAGGGACGGGACATATGAGGGCCATGAAGTGTTTTGACATTTTCTACTCAGACAGGTTGACGGTTTTTTTACGGCCGGGGGAAGAGGCCCGTTGGAGTTCAGCCTGTGCGAATCTGCCTCTGCCTCTGCCTCATCAAAGGCAGTAATTTCCTGTTCATTTCAGGCCCCCATCCCCCAACCCAGAGCTCTTGTCTGCTAATCCCACCCCTGCAAACTGCCCCCCCTCCCCCAACCCCCACCCCGGGCCCCCCTGCTGGTGTCCTGCCCGCCTGTGCTTCAGCTTGCTACACTCCAGGGCTGGGGACTGGGAGGCTATGCGCTTTGTGTCAGCAGGCTCGCGGCTGAGCACTAACAAATCCTCATTGTCCCGCGCGGGAGTGGTGACAGAGGAGGAGGAGGGGGCCATCGCTGTCTGGATTCTATTCAAATCCAGGTACACACACAGGCCTGGGAGGCAGCAAGGGGTGCAGAGGGGCTTATAGAACTCCAAGCCTGGGACCAAAGTCCATCCAAAACCTGGACCGGGGTGCGGGGTCACAGGAGACGCTTACACAACTGGTGCCTTCTCTTAACTGACAGACGTTATTAGCTAATCAACAAGGGATACTGGACTTCACAAAACCATCATGGTTTCAAAATACTACTGAGCAATTTCAGGGGAAAAAAAAAAAATCCCTCAAGTTCACCTCCACAGAGTCCAAGTGTTATCATTTTGCCAGCAAAGAGCTTTGGCTACCTGTAATCCTTAAACAAACTAAAGTTTGTGCTGTCACTAACAGGGTGTTTTTGTCTCATTTGGGGACACAGCACTCTTGTATTAAAGGCTGTATGTAGGCTGAAGTGCATAGTTTAGAAGCATGTGTTTCAGTGACGGCTTCACTGAAAGGCTCTGTTGATTGGGGTTATGGAGGGTATGACAGCCATTGCTAGTGTTGAGGGCTGAGATGTGTATCTGGTTAACAAGACTGTACATGTAGAGGCATTTCAGAGAATGAGTTGTACTCTGCTTTCAGCCTGAGAGCCTCAGACTTGCTACATGCAGTACACACATGCACTCAGTTTGTTTTTTTTTAAAAGGATGTTTTGCAGACCACGGCCAGGACTGTTGTTTTTGTTTTGTTAATCTGAATTTGTGACATAAGTTAAAGTCATCACTTGTTTTTCTGTTCCTATAGCAGCTGTGTGTAGCTGCTTTTTCTCGTCATCACCAGCACTTAGATATATGAATCCAGACTTATTTACGTGTGTGTTGTTTGTTCATCCCGGCGTTAAGCCTTTGTGCTGTCTGTGAATGTGTTTTTCTGAAGGGGGGACTAAAGCAGCAGCCGTGTGTACATCTGTGATCCTGGGCGATGTTTTTCTCAGTTGTTGCTACTCCTTGACGCACTCAGCTTTTTGCGGTGGATTAAGAGCTTTGGACAAAAGCAGACTGGGACAAAAAAAAATATAGGGACGGCCAGTATTTCCTGTCACTAAATACATTCCAAACCCAGCGACCCCCACGCAAGCCGGCGGGGAAAACCAACGAAAAAGGGAATAGAAAAAAACAACCTCTGTGAAAATTACAGTCTCTCCTATTCTTCCTCTTTTGTTGCTGCCTATATTTAACCACCTCCTACATTAACACTTCCTCTGCTGCATTTTCTTCCCTTCACCTAGCAGTAGTTTTCGTTAACTCTAGCAAGTCATTGACACTAGCTTTTTGAATTTTTGATGTGGAACCATCGGCACTTTACAAAAGGCACTGGACAAGATTTCTACACAAACATGTGCTGAAAGATTTTCACAGTGATGCAAGGGAAATTATTTTTAGCTCATTCAACTGATGCCTCAACTGCCGGAGTTTTGACCTGCAAAGCATGCTGGGGTTTCTCAAAGTGGGAGAGGGCGAGGTGCAAGGTGAGCACTTTTAGAGGCAGTCATGAAGTGAAGCATGGTCACCCCTAACCCCAAACGCTAAAGGCGGGGCATCCCCTCCCTTCATGGAGCGAAGCAGCAGCTGGCTGACCTGTCCCTCCACTGCAGCCTCTAATGGCTGACCTGCCCTGTCTGGACAGCCCTGCTCGCTTTTGTCTACTGTCTGGCTCAGTTCCTCCCAGTCAAACACTGCTACTGACTACCGCAGTCCACATTCCCACAGAGCAAGCTTTAGAAAAAAACACACACACGCAGACAGACATATATGCATACACACACACACACACACACACACACACACACACACACACACACACACACACACACACACACACACACACACACACACACACTTGGCACACTTTGTCCTGCTCACACAATGTCTCTGTCTCCCTCTCTCTTGCACATACATCCTTTTCAAAACTCTCCCACACACAGCGCCTCTGTCTGGTTTCATACACACACACACACGCGCGCGCACAGTTTTAGACAAACTGTACCAACCACAAATGCTCTCATATACTGCATGAAGAATTAAAAATGTCTTTGTGGCTGCTATAAGTGAAAATAAAAACATATATTTATACATTAACATTTGTAGAAATAGAGTAGTTGTTCAATGATATTTTGAATGTATTTTTTTTTTTTTTAATGAGTCAAGTGTTTAGTCAGTGAAGCTGGAAATGAAAAGAGGATCAGTTCAAATACTCACCCAAAGCGTGGTCAAAAGTTCGACGGCATGAATCTGTGGTGACTGGATGGTAGGGGGAAAAAAAATCAAACACGAGAGAGTGAAAAGCTTCCATATTTGGGGAGAAACCTTGTGTAGACGGGCTGAAAAGTTGCTGCTAAAATGAGTTGAACGGGTTCCTCTCTCTGTCTGTCTGCCGTCTCTCTCCGCGTCTCTCCCAGACTCATACACACTTGCGGATACACACTCCTGACACACAAGTCTTTCAGTCTGATCTCCCTGCCTCTAGTGGGAACTCAGCCAGTAGTTTGCAAATACAAGTGCCTTACAAATCTCTCTGTCTTTCTCTGTCTCTCTCTTGCCCTCCCTCCCTCTCTCTCCTTCCGTGGTTCTACATAGGTAAACAAGCACACGTATTCCCCCATGCATGCAACTCCCTTTCACAAACACACGCACACACACAAGAGCCTGGCTACGACGCAAGTTATTGAACTGCTCCACATTTTCTTGCATGCACTATATATGAGGCAGTTGATGGACAGCAGCACATAGTCATGTGTGGAGTGAAGGCTGCTGTGATTGGTTTAAGGCCTGGGAGTTGAGGGGGGGCAGGGGGCGCTGTGATTGGTCTGAGCTCAGACCATTGAAGATTTAAGGCTTCTCTATTGAATGGCTGCCTCTCTGGGTGGAGTTTGGATGACGCTGTTCAGGAGGGGGGGAAAAAAGCAACATCCTGAGAGTTTTGAGCCTTTATTGGAGTTTTAACTGCTGTGGTTGGACAGAATGGAGGTATTAAGATATGCTTATCACACTTGAGCAGCTGAAACCAATTAAATAATTAACCAATAATGAATTCATCTTTAATCTTTAAATCTTAATTTAAGTCTTTTTATCAATAATATATATATATATATATATATATATATAATTATACTTTTTCATTTATTTTTTTTGTATTTTACAGACTAAACAATTAATTGATTAACTGATTAATCAGAAAAAGAATTGGTAAATTGAAACCAGTGAAAATAATCATCATCAACTTGCATCCCTAATTTTGGATGTATACCTTGGTTAAATGTGTCATTAATATTGAGGTAAATGAGTGAATATAAAATCTTGTCTGCTTTCCATGCATCATTTAAGAAACATGTTTCACCAAAGAATCTCGGACAAGCTCTGATTTGACAAGCTTTTCAGGAACACTAAAACAATGCAAGGCTAAATCTTAATGTGAAAGGTGAGTATTGTCTGGACTAGGTAGGTGGGTAGGTTCATTGTCGCAATCTAACAAGTTATAGAGTGAAATTGAGTTTGTAACTCCCTTCTGCTACGTAGCAGACACTATACATTAATACAGAATAAATTATAAAAATGGTAAACAGAAATAAACTATCATCACTGGAGCAGTGCTGAGGATGAATTAGAGTTTAAGAGTCTGATAGCTTGGGGGAAAAAAAAGCTGCTCTGCAGTCTGGTGGTGCGGCAGCAGAAACTTCCATATCTCTTCCCAGAAGGCAGCAGGGTGAACAGGCTGTGGCTGGGTGGGTACTGTCCTTTAGAAACCTTTGGGCTCTACAGGCACCTCACCGATATCACTGATGCTCGGGAGGTGGGTACCAATTATTTTCTGAGCAGTTTTAATCACCCACTGCAGAGCCCTCCGGTCCTGGGCCGTGCACATCCCATGCCAGTTTGTGATGTTTCCAGTCAGGATGCTTTCTATTGCTCCTCTGTGAAAGCTGACAAGAACTTGGCACCGGAATTTGGCCTTCTTAAGCTTCCTCAAGTATATAGTCTAGACTGAAATGTAGACTAGGGCTGGATATTGAACCTATTGATACTTCTTAGAACTGACCAAATTGTGCTATGTTGGAATTTAATTTCTGATCACATTTGTAATCTACTTTCTTATTCTTTGATATAGTTGCCATTCAAAGTCCTCCATTACTCACACACATGTTTCGCTTATTGTTACGTGACCTGGATGTTTGAACTGTACAGGATGACGTATGTGCAGAGTTTGACACTAGTAGGCGGTTTTCACATTCAGCTGTTGAAGTGTTAAAGTTTCTCTGGGCTAACCTGAAATCTCAGTTTAACACGTGGACATATCAGCAGGATTTTGTGACAGCTCAAGTAGTTTGCGAGCCAATCATGGTCGAGGATGAAATTTACAAAAGGGTGGTGTGGTCACTTGAAGACCCCTGCGCATGTGCATTGCGAATTTGCTTGTCAGTGAAGCAGTAGACATCTTCTGTCCAGTAGTTACAATTTTGAAATGAAAAGTATTTGCATATTCATAGATTTTGAATATTTCACTGAGGGAAAAGCAATTTCACTTTTATTGATAAGGCTTAGCCAGGACAAATGTTTCTAGAGCACCATAAAATCTACATAAAAAGCCACATTGCTCAAAGATATTTTACTCTCTCTGTTTTGTACATTTTTTTCTATATTTAGTAAGCCAGGTAGTGTTTGTCAGTTTATGGGCAGGGCTTACTTTGATCTAGCTACACAGAGCTTTGATAAGTCTATTAGTGCTCTGCCTATTTAATTTGAAATCATACAAAAATGCAAATTGTCTTATGGAAGTAATTTTTGTGTTGAAGTGTCCTCATAACTCTAGTAAGGCAAACGTGTGTGTGTGTGTGTGTGTGTGTGTGTGTTTTCCTTCCCCCTGAGTGATGACGGCATAGCGAGGCCTGGAGCGCCGCCAAGTGCTTTCATTCACACCTGATTAGATCACTCTGACCTGGATAACATGCAGCGCTCCACGCTTGGCAACATGCTGCCACACAATCCTTTTGCCTTTACAAAATACTGCTCTGGCACAGATTGCCTCCCAGTTAGTCTGAGATGATATTAAAGCCGATACCTCTGAACTTACATGTTGTTTACTCACCTGAATCACATCATCACTCTCTACATTTACACCCATACAGATCTGTTCTCACCAGTTTCGGCAAAGTTAAACACTCAATTATCTGTTCTGTCTGAATTACTTATATTGTATTTCAGTACATCGAATCACAAAATACAGATTTGGTGTCACTGAAATGTCTTTCTTTTTCTACTGTCTGACATTATGCTGGAGAGGTAGTGTAATATTTGGGGACAACTTCTGGAGTCACCAGTGATGATTTATGCATTTTGGACATTTCGTTATTTCTAGAATTGTGTTCTGTTACAGAAAAGGCTGTTAATTGAAGGCTTCTTTTAGAATTAAAATTTTTTCTAAAATACATATTTTACTTGTAGGAAATTAGGGGCTGCCTATTACCTTGCCCCCCAAAGAGCTAGCATTCATATTTATAACAGAGCATTGAGGTCAGAAAGGTCCGCCCCAGGTATTTTTTTTACGAGTTGTCCATTATAAAATAAATTTGGAGACCGCTACTCGGAGATCATCCTCGACATTCAATCGCGATCTGTATTTATTTTTAAGGTACATCAGTGCCGAAACAGTCTTTTGGCACAAGTAAGTAGTGGCAAACAGCATCAGCACATCCAAAGCAGCCTTGGATAGTTGTGGGTATTTCCTCTCAACTGAAATCCAAAAGTCAGCCAGCTTCTCGGAATTAAACGCTGTCTCCAAGGTTCGGTTGCTTGACAGTTCAACCAATGCGTCCTCCAGGTCGGATGTCAGATGATTTGCCCTCGTTACAGGTAATGGTAATCTTATCCAGTCATTTTGTTCTGGAGCTGTTTCCTCTTGGAAATACCTGTTGAGGTGTTCCAGGAGGGCTTGGAGGTGGGTAAGTGATTCATATATCACGACCCACCTCCAAGCCCTCCTGGAATGAATTCAACCAGCTCAGAAAACATATCAATCCTACATTTCAACTCGCTCAATCCAACGCTGGAGTTTTCTCGTGAATGCGTGGATTTTATCATTCTGCGACATGATGCTTGTTTTTTCACCTTACAGTGACACATTAAGTCCATTCAGTTTTTCAAATATGCAAGACAAATACGCTAGCCTTGTTAAACAGTCAGGATCAGTGAGGTGGTCAGCGAGCTGGGACCCATGCTCTGTCAGAAATAGATTTCCCGCAGCTCATACAGGCGGCTGAGCACATTCCCCTAGCAAAAGCCACCTGACATCTGTATGGCATCAGGCCCTCATGCTCCGATCCCAGTTCGTCACAGAGAGTGGCAAACAGTCTGATATTGAGTGGATGGGCTTTTATATAGTTCACAATTTTTATCGCCGTCTCAAAAACATGTAAGTTCTGGGTCAAGTGTTTTGCTCGCAAGAGCTTCTCTGTGTATAATAAAGTGCGTGGAATTTATGTGAGGCGCCACTTCTAAGACTCTTACTTTAAGTCCTTTCTTTCTTCCCAGCATCGCTCCAGCACTGTCTGTACACACACCGACACACTCGTCCCAAGACAGTCCCTGTTCTTTAAGTTTTTAGTATTTGACAAATACAAGCAGCTGGGGAGAGTTTGATACAACTGTCATTTCATCTAACTGTAAAGCGTATTTCCCTTTCTTCACTCTGTCAACCAGCTGATGCTCTATGTCCTGGGCCATGTCGGAGATGCACTGGGCAATTTTTTGCCTGTGCAATTAAATATGCCACCTTATATGATGCTTGTTGAGCTTTGGCAGGACTGTTGTTTGTTTAGTTAGGAGTTTCTTTTGGCCTAGCAACTCTCACTCCTTTTGCTGGAAAAAATCTACTGGTTTAGCAGCGGGAGATGGGTGCTTAGATTTCAGGTGTCTTAGCATTTTTACAGGCTTTAGGCTTTGGTGTGCAAGCACCTCGTGCAGACTACACATTGGGGATGTTGTACTTCGTTGATGACAACACATGTGAATCCATACTGGATAAATTCCTCTCGATGCTATCAAGACTTGGAGGAAGGCTGATCCGACTGCTGATGGTTGTCCTTGTACAGACGGCGGTCTCTAACTGTACCAGAGGTCGATGGCCTTTCTGACGATGGTGCTTCTGCTCTCCTCCGCTGGACTCTGCTGCCCTCTCTGGTGGGCTCTCCGGTGTGGTCTTTGCTGGCCTCCCTGCTTTGTCTTTGGTCGATATCAACCAATGTTTCATTTTGACAAAAATAATGTTCTAAGTGTAAAACCTAAAAATATCCTACATGCACATGTTGGAATACAACTGATGCTGTCGCTAATATGTCGTAAATCTGTTGTAATGACCTCAGCGGTCAGAGTGGTCAAAGATAATCAAAAGAGCTGATGCCTTTTTTTATTTGCTTGTTTTATTAAAAATGTAGCCACTATTTTTTTCTTGTGTTACAATTATGGCTAATATATGCTATTTCTAATTGTTTTTAAATTTTTATTTTATTTCTGGAAATCACCTTGCCCTCTCTGTCTCGCGACCCCCACTTTGGGAATCACTGCGAGTAGTGGACTGCTTGTAGTTCAATGCCATTCACACTCATTTCTAAATAGGAAAGGTATTTCGAAAAAAGTTGACTGTGCTTCTTCACAGAGGCAAAAATTGAATTGTAATGCCAGCATTCCTGGTAAGAAATATTTTAAGAGTCAATCTTTCACTGAGTCACAAATACGATTTACTTATTTAACTGTGTCTGTCTTGTAAAGGGGTCGGTCTGAGGCATTCAGGAGAAAACCTCTAGCCTAGCTTGTGTGCAACAAAAAAACACCTTTTGGTCAAATACATTAGGGTTTACTATTGTGTCTCACAAGTGAAAGAAAAGTCCACTCTCCTTGAATAGATCATATTTATATTTTTAATTTTAATTGCCATGACATCACTTGTATACTGTATAGCACTGAGCTACTCTAAAAGCTAACTTAGCTGAAACAGACATGAAGATAATCCAGCTAGATTCGGTATGAGCACACAACTGCTATGTTAACTTCATACTCGTGAAGTTTGAAAACTAAAATCCTCAGGATTCGACCAATGCAAACCATTTCAAGATGTAATCACAGCGGATGATCAGCTTCTCTGTCAGACAGTACAATCAAAATTGACACGACTCACCTATGAAGCCTCATAGTAATCCACCAATCAATTATATTCCAAATTTGTTACGTTGTCAAACGTCAAGATGATCCAATCCAGTAAAAATATTTAGTCCAAAACACATATTTCATCAATAAATCCCCAGGGACAGCTGCTGCATCGTTTCATATTTGCCGGCAGACGTGGCTCGTATGTCATTATAACCGTAATAACTCCGATTTGAATGTAAACAACTACGATAGCTTGTATTCAAATTAGCCGCTGAACTCGCAATACCAAATCCGACCCAATAGGAGCTCACATGTCCCTTTCACAGCCTTCAACAGCCAACGAGAGCCCACGCTGTAAGGAAGGGCCAGCCCCTATTTCGTGGGTAGGGCCATTTCAATTTTCAATTGCAAGCAATTGTGCCGATGACTGGCACTTCGTGTAGCCAATAAAATTCTGAAAATAACTATACGCTAAGACATGCGCTTACAAAAACCTGAGTAAAATAGTAAATTTTCATGGTATTGATATGAAATTTAAACTAGGACTAGGTAAGGCTTTATCCTGTGGTCCTACAGTGTTTTCCAGCTAATAAGTCCCAGCTATAGTTGTCTGCATGCATTTGTTAGCAAGCGGAAATGAAAAATATATTAGTTTTAGTGTGTTTAAACTTATATTAATCAATTCCAGTAGCACTTATAATCATTCTGACTTATGGGTTAGACACTCCAGAGTGTTATCTTTCAGAGAAGCCCAAAACCAGACATATACTCCAAATTATTCAAGAACTACATTCAATTTACTTTGGATATGCCTTTAATAGGCGTTTTGCATGAATTTTACAGGAATGTTAAGAGGTTAAACTTTTTGATGGCCTGTATGTGTGGTGGACACTCAGAGATGAAACGGATATCTTGTCACCTGCTTCTGCTTTAGAAAACAAAACCTTTAAAAAAATGTTGCACTGCTCCTTTTAAGGAATGCAAGTTAAGGTTATGCGTTAGTTGAAAGCCACAATTTCTGAGTGATTATTTTTGTATGGCTTTGGCTCAAATTGCATCTCCTCCCTTAACACTCCACACTATGTCTTCACATTAGCGAGTTGTTGTGTATCGAACACGGCATCTTGGTAAGGGATCAGCTAATTATCCTGGCGGGCTTCTCTCTAAAACACCTCTTTGTTGTGCTAATGCGCTCTCTTTGATAGCATCTCCATCCATAACCTTCTCCATGAGTACAGATAACCTGGAGGGGGTAAAGTGGTGTATGTAGGGCGCTGGGAGTCGGGTAGTGGGGGTCGGAGGGTGTGTTGTTGCAGCATGTCCTGCAGCTGTGCCTACGATGACAAGCCTGTCCTCAACCTGCCCTCAGCCAGACTAAACACAGCACACAACTTTACCTGCAGGGCTTCCTGCCTGCCTTCCTATCTGCAGTTCCAAAAGTCTTGTGACTTTGGCGAAGATGCAGTGCTGTTTTGGGATGTCACTGGTACATATCTGCATTGCTATCTATAGTTAAAGCTGTGACGGCTCTCTGTTGAAGTGTGGTAGGTTGGCTGCTCGCCATTGTGCACTGGCCTGACTGAATGCACTGAACCAGGTTTTTGTGCCCATAGCAGTTCTGAGGGAGTCATGCTTGGTCTTTCTGGGCCACAAGGAAACTAGGTCACTGTGCTGTGCTGTCAGTCGTGCCGCTCTCTTGGTGTGTGTGTGTGTGTGTGTGTGTGTGTGTGCGTCTTTGTGTGTGTGTGTGTGTGTGTGTGTGTGTGTGCACACAACAGAACTGTAAAATAGGGCTTTTACATAAGGATGGGATGGGTTCCACAGATATGCAATATTGCTGTTGCAGAGATTCTCTCAAACTGCTGCACCCCCACCCCCTCCCTGCGATGCCACACTGGGAGAGAACGAGATAGAAAGAAACAGAGAGGGGGGTGAGAGAGAGAGAGAGAGAGAGATGAAATTCTCATCCTTGGTTCAGATCCCTAAGAACGCTTGGGAAGGCAGGATCTTATTATCACAGCAAATTTGCAATGTGCAGAGTGGAGGAGATTAGATGCGTCCTGCCTTTGAAGTGTATTTTCCAACCATTGTGCGATGGCAAATTCCATCAAGTGTTGGAGGGAGCCGTGATAAGAGGCACGGGTTATGAATGCTGCGGCATTAAAAGCCGTCATTTGAGCAATAAGATGAAACACTCACAAACTCATGCTAAATGAAAAATATTTCCCCTCATTTCAGCACTGTCATTCATAACTGTGTTGTGGAAAAGCTACAGATACTAAAATAACAAGGTGCATTGGATGGCTTGAATAAATGTCAAAATATGTGGAATATGGATTATACTTAATGTAAATGATGGGGTATCGGCCTTTGAATTGGGGACTCCCTTTTATCTTTCTCTCCTTTTACAAATGATGCTGGATTAGATTGTTTAAGTTACAAATTCTCATCTAATAAAAGAAATTAATAAAAATCAGGTTTAATCTGCATGTGATGCAACATTTTGGTTTGCAATGGAAAAGAAAGCTGTATTGATTGTTAAAACAGGGTTTTCTTCAGAGAATTGAGTGAAAAACAAAATTAGAAGGCATCAGATTTCCAGAGCAAACACAAAGGTGCTGCTGGGCTTTGATCAGGTCCCCTCGGTGTGTCCTCCTCAGCTCTTTGACCTTCACTTTGAGAGCTGTGGCTTCTCAGGGGTTGGGTGTCAGGATGGGGCCACAGGGGATATGTGAGGGTGAGCAGGAACGTCACTGGAGTAAACCTAACACTTCCATCCCCTCACCCCCCCCCCCCAGCCAAGGGTTCCCCAGGGGCTTGAGAGCTGCAGGGTGGGAGGACATCCCCAGGGCACCCAGCTGAGGAGTGACATCCTCAGCCTGGGCCTCAGATCCTGTTGCAGCTTCAGACCAAACACAAACAGTGCAGAGCTGCTGGAGGTGTCTCAACACACATACTGGTTCTACAGTTGGTGTTCTTTGTCTTATTCATCTTTGACATAAAAGAACATTGCGGTCTAGGTGCACAATGCCAAAAATGCTGAAAAAATCATTAATTAAATGGTAATATTCCAGATTGTCATTTTTTTTTTCTTTGGCTCCAAGCGCTCCTTGGTGTGGGGGTTTTCAGCAGTGTCTAGTAGTTAGTAGCTATAAGTCTGTGGATTACCTTATCACTGTACTGTAATATTGCAGAAAAAAGCTTTGCAGAGTATCTATATTTACATACACTTTAATTAATGTGGATTTAGTTAAAATTTGTGTAAACCAGAAGCCTCCTTTCTATTAGCAGGGTTAGGAAACCTCGTTAACAAAAACATAATCCACGCAGATTTCTGCTGATTTCCTGGCCAGGTATTCACTTAAAGACAGACACAACAATTAACATTAACAACAGCCAGCCACATCGTCATCATAACCTGAGCAGATGATATATTATTTCAGTCCTGGACATGGCATAATGTCATATACCACTTAGTAGTCAAATGCCCTCATGTTCCCATTGGGGTTTATTAATAGCATGCCATTAACAAAAACAGCAGTGTAGTATACTTTTTTATGCAATGCGTATAGCATGCCATTAATTATATATAGCCCGTATAAGTTGGTGCTTGATCAGTGGATTGAACAAACAGCAACTTTCATTGTTGTTGACAGTGAAGGTAAACACCCACACACATACCAGTTCTTATGCCTATCATAATGAAAGAATACTTTTCTAAATGAACGTTACTGCACACATTCTAAGAAGTTAAACTCAGAGGGATTTGAGACCCAGGTGTCTAACATTGTGTTTTGAGTCAGAGTCCTCCATGCAGTTCTTGTGACAGCATCTAGCAGACATCCAGCTGTTTAAGTGGATGTTAATTTTGTTACAGGCATTTACTGTAACTAAAGACCCACTATCAAAAACAGATCGGTCAGGCACCTGCTATGAAAATGTAGGCTACATTAGGTACAAGTTACTGTTTTTATTTCTAATATTTCTGCAGCTCAGTGAGGATTGGGAGCAGTTTAACTTTGAGCCAAACAACAAGACAATGACAAATTTATGTTCTTGGATGTGCTGGTGAAACACTGTATTGTATGCTGCGTTTCTAGAGACCATATTGTCAAAAATGAAAACTTCAAGACTACAAACAATTTGGTCAGTTTTGTGAATTCTGACTTCCCAGTAAACCTTTATCTCCTTTGTCTCTGCTACTGCTTGGCATTACATAGTTCCTTTGCTTACCTTGTAGCTGCAGTGAACAAATGTTGATGGAATGTCTGAAGAAGCTTTGTCTGGGAGTATTCACCTGCAGTACAGTGACACACAAAGTGGAACTGCTGTTTATCAGGATTTTGTGCAACATTTTACAAGACGTGGAAAAAAAAAAGAAGAGTGAGCGGGGCCAAACAATCCTTACCTGGTCGCTTGAAAACTCTCTGTATGTGTTTTGTCTGGCATTCAGCACTGGCCTTCATCAAAATAATTGGATTTTAAGAGGAGACTTTGTATGTTGGTCTGCCTTGCTTGGCAGAAATCGAAGACTCGGACAAGGGAGGAGGCTTCAACACAGTGACTGGTTCTTGAGGCAGATACTCTAGATGCTCCCCACATGCTGCTAGTGAAATATTGAGTTGGTTTTCGGGGGAAGCCTTCCCACAGAGCTTGGCTGGGATATTTTTAGACTACAGTCTCTAAGTGGAGGTCTGAGAAACAACACTTATGGGGGGGGGGGGGGGGACACACACACACCCTTTTCGCCACCGATCCCCCACCCTTCCGTTTTTCCTTATTCCTCTTTTCCTTTTAATCTTGGATTTCTTCAACTTAATCAGTGTGGTGAATACTATGTCTGCATCATTAATGGCTTCATGAACTGTTTTATATATGAAGTCTTAATGTGTCCACGCTGACAGCTAAATGATTCCTCCCAGGTGTTTCCATCTCTGAAGGTTAGAGTGATGCTTCCATATGAACACATATGGAAGCATCACTCTAACCTTCTGTTTTCTTGTTGAAGTGGAACTACAGCAGAGCTGTATGCGCATACGCTAGGGCCCCTACAGAATAATTCATTTGCTGCTTTGATAAGTGATAATGGACCCAGTAAGGTATAATTCATATGCCCCAGATCTCTTTAGAGAGTAGTGGGACACAAAGTGTCCCGCTACATCACTGAGTACCCCCCTCTTTCAAGACTCTCGTCTGGTTGAAGAGGGACCATTTATTATTTAAATCCCTCTATAATTCATTCATTCCCCACCAATACATCCTCCGTTGCTCTTTCCTCATCTAGTGCAAATTAGCATGAGCTATGTATCTTTGTGTCTGACAACGGAACAGAGAAAGTAAGCAAACTGAAAAAGATAGCAGCAGCTCTGTCATACATAGATGGCTCAGTGCTTATTTCTACCATCCTCCTTGTGATGTGATGCTGTGTGACATATTGAGTCTAATTTGTAGCCTAAAGAACCAAACAGCTGTGGCCTATTTTGTTTAGCTGTTGTTCGGGTGATGTCACCATTTCTGCCTTGTAAGGCCGCCTCGCTCTCGGCGCTCGGTGTGAGGATGTCAGGAGCATTTCGCTAAGCTGCTGATGAGGAGGGCAGGGGTTGTGTAGCCTTTAGATTAATCTGATAAATCAACTGAGGCTGTTATGTGCAGTATTTTTAGACATCTATTAACCAGTGTTAAATATTCACACATACCCTTTGCTATATTTGACATGACCTATTCTTTATGCAATGAATAACAGATATTATGATGTTTGGAGGGTGAACATTGTCTTAAATGTAGAAGAATTACTTTTGCCCCCAGTGGTATCTAGCAATGCATATAGGTTTTGTTTGCTTCCGAAATGAGATTTGTTTCCACCAAAGAAGTAACTGGGACTTTGTTTCTGGAAAATATGTAGTTTAATATTTTTAATGTAAATTTTCAATGCTGTAAGCTCCAGAAAAGCACTTCGATTTACTTCCATTTTATTGGTGTGGAGGCAGACATCTCAAAGTCAGGTACCTAACAACATGGACACTATGGTAGGTGAAAAATGTTTGTAATAAACAAAATACAATAAAAAGAATTAGTTTTCTCTGGCGCAAACTCGGTCTCCTGAAGATGACAGTGAATTGTGGTTGAAAGCCCGGAAAAGGTTAGTGTCCATGAGTATTGTTTCCCAGGCCAAGAATGAACTTTTACAATGGTTCCTTGGTTGAGCAATATGCACATTTGTGTAAGCGCAGGTGCCATATACACACAAAGAACTTAATTCTGCAGAATGGTTGATTCATTGATGTATATATTTGCTCCTATAACATACCCAAAACTTGTATTATGTGGATCTTTTTTTATTAAAAGTATGTGTAATCCTCAGTGTGTAATATTTAGGAGAATCTGTTGACAGAAATGCAATGCAATTTCTTTACTTGTAATGAACATGTATTTTTGGTGGGTGTAGCAATCACTACATTAAAAATTAATTATTTCCACCCTTGCCTGGGGACCCCACACTCTTGGGTGTGTGTGGGTGTTAATACAAAAAGTACAAACTGGGCAGTAGGCTACTAGTACATGAAGTAAGCAGCATTACCTTTATCTTGCATTTTTGTGTTGTAGTTAGGTTCAGAGGTCTTAGCCATGACAGTCTTATGACTGATACTGTTTTGCCTGCACCATAGTGCAATACTGCACTGGGTTCATTATGCATACCTGTTCCTTCCTGCAGTACAGGCCTCAGCATGTCAGGCCAAGTGTCTCGACCTAGCACATAGACATAACAATACCAGTGAAGAAGTCTAGAGCCTCACTACTTAAAGACGGTATGTCCTGACAATTCCATCTCTATTGATCATGTTTATTGATAAGAGTTTTCTGTTTTCTGTTTCCACAGATGCAATCAATGAAAGTAGTCTGGGTAAGTGGAATACTCAGCGTTTTGATCATATGAAGTGCTGTTTGATGAAGGTTATTTGTCGTGAACTAAATCATCAATAGAATGAAATGCTGTAGTGTGCTGTTTGTTTTCTACCACACACATTACTACACATAAACACAATCCCAGGTTTCTGTTTAAGACTGTGGATCAGCTGGTAAACCCAACCCCTCCTTGTGCCTCAGCTGGAAGTAATGATGACTGTGAATTGTTTTTATCTTATTTTACCAATAAGGTGGTGTCAGTCAGAGCCTCTATTACCCCCACTGCCTCTTACTCAGAGGTTCCTCACCAGCAACAAGAGAGTTTTAACCAGTTTTATCCCATCGACTTGTCTGAGCTTTTAAAAACGGTATCACAAATGAGAGTGTCCTCCAGCCCACTTGATGTAATACCTACAAAATTTTTACTGAAAGTAATGGATTCTGTTGGCCCCCATTTGATCTCTGTTTTCAACAGCTCCCTATCTACTGGTTGTGTCCCTGATTATTTTAAAACGGCTTGCGTGAACCCACTTTTAAAGAAACCTGGTTTAGATCCCTCCCTCCCACATAATTTTAGACCAATTTCAAAACTGCCTTTTATTGCAAAGATTCTAGAAAGAATTGTGTCCAAACAGCTGCTCACTGTACTGGAAAATAACAAAATATTTGAACAGTTTCAGTCTGGTTTTAGGAAGTACCACAGCACTGAGACTGCCCTGCTTAAAGTCACCAATGACCTTTTAATGTCTGCTGATGAAGGCATGTGCTCAGTCCTTGTACTCCTGGACCTTAGCGC